>NC_090322.1:9814009-10114009 GCF_040869045.1 Eurosta solidaginis
GGCATCATTTCTGGATGGTTTTCGGGATCCGTCCGGGATCCCATCAGGGTAATTTCGGGACTATTAGGGGATCATTTGTGGACCTTTCCGGCATCATTTCTGGATAATTTACGGTATCCATCCGGGATGCCGACGAGGTCATTTCGGGACTATTTCGGGATCATTTTGGGATCCTTCCGGAATCATTTCTGTATGGTTTTCGCGATCCGTCGTTGATTCCCTCGGAGCCATTTCGGAACCTTTTCTGGAGTATGTCGGGATTATTTGGGGACTTTTTCGGGATCATTTGGGGCTCTTCCGGCATCATTTCTGGATGGTTTTCGGAATCCGTGCGGGATCTCGTCGGGGTCATTTGCGGACTTTTTCGGGATCATTTGGGGGCTCTTCCGGCATCATTTCTGGATGGTTTTCGGGATCCGTCCGGGATATCGTCGGGGTCATTTGGGGACTTTTTCGGGATCATTTGGGGGCTCTTCCGGCATCATTTCTGGATGGTTTTCGGGATCCGTCCGGGATCCCATCAGGGTAATTTCGGGACTATTAGGGGATCATTTGTGGACCTTTCCGGCATCATTTCTGGATAATTTACGGTATCCATCCGGGATGCCGACGAGGTCATTTCGGGATTATTTCGGGATCATTTGGGATACCTACCGGCATCATTTCTGGATGGTTTTTGGGATTCGTCCGGGATCCCGTCGGGGTCATTTCGGGAGTTTTTCTCGACTAATACGGGATCATTTGCGGACCCTTTCGGCATAATTTCTGGATAGTTGTCGGGATCCGTTCGGGATCCGTTCGGGATCCCGTCACGGTCATTTCGGAACTATTAGGGGATCATTTGAGGACCTTTCCGGCATCATTTCTGGATAGTTTTTTGGAATCCTTTCGGGATCCCGTCAGGGTCATTTCGGGGCTTTTTCGGGATCATTTAAGGATGGCTTTCAGGATTCGTCCGGGAACCCGTCAGGGTAATTTCTGGACTTTTCCGAAACTATTTCGGGATCATTTTGGGACCTTCCCAAGATCATTTCTGGATGGATTTCGGGATTTGTCCGGGATGCCCTCAGGGTCATTTTGGGACTATTAGGTGAACATTTGAGGACCGTTCCGGCATCACTTCTGGATGGTTTTTCGGTATCCGTTCAGATTCCCGTCGGAATAATTGCGGGACTTTTTCGGGATCATTGGGGTCCCTTCCAAAATCATTTCTGGATGGTTTTTGGGATTCGTCCGGCATCCCGTCGGGGTCATTTCGGGACTTTTCTC
This sequence comes from Eurosta solidaginis, assembly GCF_040869045.1. NCBI lineage: Eukaryota > Metazoa > Arthropoda > Insecta > Diptera > Tephritidae > Eurosta > Eurosta solidaginis. Next base: position 9,815,279 of record NC_090322.1, read on the forward strand.
GACTAATACGGGATCATTTGCGGGCCCTTTCGGTATCATTTCTGGATAGTTGTCGGGATCCGTTCGGGATCCCGTCAGGGTCTTTTCGGAACTATTGGGAGATCATTTGAGGGCCTTTCCGGCATCATTTCTGGTTAGTTTGCGGGATCCTTTCCGGGTCCCATCAGGGTCATTTCGGGGACTTTTTCGGCATCATTTAAGATTGGTTTTCAGGATTCGTCCGGTATCCGTCAGGGTAATTTCTGGACTTTTCCCAGACTATTTCGGGATAATTTTGGGACCCCGCCAAGATCATTTCTGGATGGATTTCGGGATCTGTCCGGGATGCCGTCAGGGTCATTTTGGGACTATTAGGTGATCATTTGAGAACTTTTTCGGCATCACTTCTGGATGGTTTTCGGTATCCGCTCAGGATCCCGTCGGAATTATTGCGGGACTTTTTCGGGATCATTTGGTGTCCCTTCCGGCATCATTTCTGGCTGGTTTTTGGGATTCGTCCGGCATCCCGTCGGGTTCATTTCGGGACTTTTTCTCGACTAATACGGGATCATTTGCGGGCCCTTTCGGCATCATTTCTAGATAGTTGTCGGGATCCGTTCGGGATCCCGTCAGGGTCTTTTCGGAACTATTAGGTGTTCATTTGAGGACATTTCCGGCATCATTTCTGGATAGTTTTCGGGATCCTTTCGGGGTCCAGTCAGGGTCATTTCGGGACTTTTTCGGGATCATTTAGAGATGGCTTTCAGGATTCGTCCGGGAACCCGTCAGGGTAATTTCTGAACTTTTCCGAGACTATTTCGGGATAATTTTGGGACCTTCCCAAGATCATATCTGGATGGATTTTGGGATCAGTCCGGGATGCCGTCAGGGTCACTTTGGTATTAGGTGATCATTTGAGGACCTTTCCGGCATCACTTCTGGATGGTTATCGGTATCCGATCAGGATTCCCTCGGAATCATTGCGGGACTTTTTCGGGATCATTTGGGGTCGCTCCCAAGATCATTTCTTGATGGATTTCGGGATCTCTCCGGGATCCCGTCAGGGTCATTTAGGGGTGCGTTCGAGATCCCGTCAGGGTCATTTCGGGACTTCTTCGGGAATATATCGGGATCATTTCTGAATGGTTTATGGGATCCGTCCATGACCCCTTAAGGGTCATTTCGGGACTATTAGGTGATCATTTGAGGACCTTTGCGGCATCACTTCTGGATGATTTTCGGTATCCGTTCGGGATCCCGTCGGAATCAATACGGGAATTTTACGGAATCATTTGGGATTCCTTCCGGCATCATTTCTGGATGGTTTTCGGGATTTGTCCGGGATCCCGTCGGGGTTATTTCGGGACCTTTTCGGGGCTAATACGGGATCATTTGGGGATCCTCTAGGGGTCGTTTCGTGACTTTTTCTGTATTATTTCGGGATCGTTTTGGGACCCTTTCGGCATAATTTCTTGATGGTTTGCCGGATCCATCAGGGTCATTTCGGGACCATTTTGGGATCATTTGGGGACCCTTCCGAGATCATTTCTGGATCCGTCCGGGATGCCGTAGGAGCCATTTCGGGATTTTTTGTTACTTTTCCGGGATAGTTTTTGCACCCTTCCGGGATCATTTCTGGATCTGTGCGGGATTCCATCTGGGTCATTTCCGGACTATTTCGGGATCATTTTGGAATCCTTCCGGAATCATTTCTGTATGGTTTTCGCGATCCATCGTGGATCCCCTCGGAGCCATTTCGGAACTTTTTCTGGAGTTAGTCGGGATAATTTAGGGACCCTTCCTGGATATTTTCTGGATGGTTTCTGAGATCCGTCCGGGAGCCCGTCAGGGTAATTTCGGAACTTTTTCGGGACTATTTCGGGACTATTTCGGGATCAATTTGGTACCCTTCAGGCATCATTTCTGTGTGGTTATCTAGATAAGTCTAGAATCGTGTCGTTGTAATTTCGGGGTTTTTTGGGACTACTTCGGGAACTTTTGGAAACACTTCCGGGGCGTTTCTGGATGGTTTTCGGGATCCGTCCGCGATAGCGTCGGGGTCATTTCGTGGCTTTTTCTGGATAATTTCGTTATCATTTTGGGATCCTATCAGGTTATCAGCTCAAAAAGTTCTTTTTTTTACTCAATTACAAAAATAAAATGCATTAGACAGAAAAAAAATTTTAAACAGATAACTTTATAAGCAGGCTAACGTGAATAGCCCACATACTTCATTTTCTCCTTGCGGACGGGGCCGCGGGTAAAGGCTAGTATATTATAAATGGGAAAGTTTGGATGTTAAGATGTTTGGATGTTTGGATGTTTAGATGTTTGGATGTTTGGATGTTTGTCCAGACGTTTGTCTTTGTGACTCAATAACGCAAGAACGGCTGGACCGAATTGGATGAAATTTTGCACACATATAGCCAATATTCTAGAAGGATCTACTAGCTATATATTTTTCAAAAGGGGCGTGGTCCCCGCCCCCTAGGAACAGTTATAATTTAATTATTATATTTTTTCGTCTTTGCGACTGAATCACGCCAGAATGGCTACACGGATTTTGATGAAATTTGGGACACAGACAGTAGTCTACTAGCGAAATTTTTTTCGAACATTGAAAGAGGGGTGGGGGTCCCACGACCCTTCGAGAAATTATTTTTCATAATTTTTACACATTATAACTTTACGTATACTGGCCTTCACCAATATCACAGACTCAAGGGGTCAAATAAGTCGAGGGCTTACAAAGTAAGCAGTGACATCCTCCGACCGCCCCCCTTTATCTCCCCCTCTGGTGTAAAATCCATAAATTGTTATAACTCAATCTAAATTTTCTCCTAAATCAATAGTTTTTGGTATCTGGTACATACAGAACGAGATCTAGACAATTTTGGAGGAACGATCAGTGGTCCTCTCCTCTACTCCCGCCATCCGCCCTCCATCAATTGTTTTTATTAGCACGCTTTTATTAGCTTTACCTGTATGTTTCTATCTAAATTTTTATTCGCTCCAATGCGCCTGCTGCCTTATTAACATGGTTTTATAATTAGCTTCATCTTATTTGTAATCCCGTAAGGGTCATATCGAGACCCTTCCGGGATCATTTCTGGATGGTTTTCGGGATCGGTCCGGGATTACGCCGGGGTAATTTCGGGACTTTTTCGGGACTATTTCGGGATCATTTTGGGACCCTTCCGGGATCATTTCTGTATAGTTTACGGGATCCGTCCGGGATCCCGTCGGGGTTATTTTGGAACATTTTCGGGACTATTCCGGAATCATTTCGGGACTATTTCGCGATCATTTGGGGACCCTTCCGGCATCATTTCTGGATGGTTTTCGGGATCCGTGCGGGATCTCGTCGGGGTCATATGGGGACTTTTTCGGGATCATTTGAGGGCTCTTCCGACATCATTTCTGGATGGTTTTCGGGATCCGTCCGGGATATCGTCGGGGTCATTTGGGGACTTTTTCGGGATCATTTGGGGGCTCTTCCGGCATCATTTCTGAATGGTTTTCGGGATCCGTCCGGGATCTCGTCGGGGTCATTTGGGGACTTTTTCGGGATCATTTTGGGGCTCATCCGGCATCATTTCTGGATGGTTTTCGGGATCCGTCCGGGATCCCGTCGGGGTCATTTCGGGACTTTTTCGCGACTAATACGGGATCATTTGGGAACCCTTTCGGCATCATTTCTGGATGGTTTTCGGGATCCGTCCGGGATCCCGTCGGGGTCATTTCGGGACTTTTTCGCGGCTAATACGGGATCATTTGGGAACCCTTTCGGCATCATTTCTGGATGGTTTTCGGGATCCGTCCGGGATCCCATTAGGGTAATTTCGGGACTATTAGGGGATCATTTGGGAACCTTTCCGGCATCATTTCTGGATAATTTTCGGGATCCGTCCGGGATCCCGACGAGGTCATTTCGGGACTATTTCGGGATCATTTGGGATACCTACCGGCATCATTTCTGGATGGTTTTTGGGATTCGTCCGGGATCCCGTCGTGGTCCTTTCGGGACTTTTTTTCGACTAATACGGGATCATTTGCGGACCCTTTCGGCATCATTTCTGGATAGTTGTCGGGATCCCGTCACGGTCATTTCGGACTATTAGGGGATCATTTGAGGACCTTTCCGGCATCATTTCTGTATTGTTTTCGGAATCCTTTCGGGATCCCGTCAGGGTCATTTTGGGACTTTTTTGGGCTAATACGGGATGATTTGGGGATCCTCTAGGGGTCGTTTCGTGACTTTTTCTGTTTTATTTCGGGATCATTTGGGGACCCTTCCGGAATCATTTCTGTATGGTTTTCGCGATCCGTCGTTGATTCCCTCGGAGCCATTTCGGAACCTTTTCTGGAGTATGTCGGGGTTATTTGGGGACTTTTTCGGGATCATTTGGGGCTCTTCCGGCATCATTTCTGGATGGTTTTCGGAATCCGTGCGGGATCTCGTCGGGGTCATTTGCGGACTTTTTCGGGATCATTTGGGGGCTCTTCCGGCATCATTTCTGGATGGTTTTCGGGATCCGTCCGGGATCCCATCAGGGTAATTTCGGGACTATTAGGGGATCATTTGTGGACCTTTCCGGCATCATTTCTGGATAATTTACGGTATCCATCCGGGATGCCGACGAGGTCATTTCGGGACTATTTCGGGATCATTTTGGGATCCTTCTGGAATCATTTCTGTATGGTTTTCGCGATCCGTCGTTGATTCCCTCGGAGCCATTTCGGAACCTTTTCTGGAGTATGTCGGGGTTATTTGGGGACTTTTTCGGGATCATTTGGGGCTCTTCCGGCATCATTTCTGGATGGTTTTCGGAATCCGTGCGGGATCTCGTCGGGGTCATTTCGGGAGTTTTTCTCGACTAATACGGGATCATTTGCGGACCCTTTCGGCATAATTTCTGGATAGTTGTCGGGATCCGTTCGGGATCCGTTCGGGATCCCGTCACGGTCATTTCGGAACTATTAGGGGATCATTTGAGGACCTTTCCGGCATCATTTCTGGATAGTTTTTGGAATCCTTTCGGGATCCCGTCAGGGTCATTTCGGGGCTTTTTCGGGATCATTTAAGGATGGCTTTCAGGATTCGTCCGGGAACCCGTCAGGGTAATTTCTGGACTTTTCCGAAACTATTTCGGGATCATTTTGGGACCTTCCCAAGATCATTTCTGGATGGATTTCGGGATTTGTCCGGGATGCCCTCAGGGTCATTTTGGGACTATTAGGTGAACATTTGAGGACCGTTCCGGCATCACTTCTGGATGGTTTTCGGTATCCGTTCAGATTCCCGTCGGAATAATTGCGGGACTTTTTCGGGATCATTGGGGTCCCTTCCAAAATCATTTCTGGATGGTTTTTGGGATTCGTCCGGCATCCGTCGGGTCATTTCGGGACTTTTTCTCGACTAATACGGGATCATTTGCGGGCCCTTTCGGTATCATTTCTGGATAGTTGTCGGGATCCGTTCGGGATCCCGTCAGGGTCTTTTCGGAACTATTGGGAGATCATTTGAGGGCCTTTCCGGCATCATTTCTGGTTAGTTTTCGGGATCCTTTCCGGGTCCCATCAGGGTCATTTCGGGACTTTTTCGGCATCATTTAAGATTGGTTTTCAGGATTCGTCCGGTATCCGTCAGGGTAATTTCTGGACTTTTCCCAGACTATTTCGGGATAATTTTGGGACCCCGCCAAGATCATTTCTGGATGGATTTCGGGATCTGTCCGGGATGCCGTCAGGGTCATTTTGGGACTATTAGGTGATCATTTGAGAACTTTTTCGGCATCACTTCTGGATGGTTTTCGGTATCCGCTCAGGATCCCGTCGGAATTATTGCGGGACTTTTTCGGGATCATTTGGTGTCCCTTCCGGCATCATTTCTGGCTGGTTTTTGGGATTCGTCCGGCATCCCGTCGGGTTCATTTCGGGACTTTTTCTCGACTAATACGGGATCATTTGCGGGCCCTTTCGGCATCATTTCTAGATAGTTGTCGGGATCCGTTCGGGATCCCGTCAGGGTCTTTTCGGAACTATTAGGTGTTCATTTGAGGACATTTCCGGCATCATTTCTGGATAGTTTTCGGGATCCTTTCGGGGTCCAGTCAGGGTCATTTCGGGACTTTTTCGGGATCATTTAGAGATGGCTTTCAGGATTCGTCCGGGAACCCGTCAGGGTAATTTCTGAACTTTTCCGAGACTATTTCGGGATAATTTTGGGACCTTCCCAAGATCATTTCTGGATGGATTTTGGGATCAGTCCGGGATGCCGTCAGGGTCACTTTGGTATTAGGTGATCATTTGAGGACCTTTCCGGCATCACTTCTGGATGGTTATCGGTATCCGATCAGGATTCCCTCGGAATCATTGCGGGACTTTTTCGGGATCATTTGGGGTCCCTCCCAAGATCATTTCTTGATGGATTTCGGGATCTGTCCGGGATCCCGTCAGGGTCATTTAGGGGTGCGTTCGAGATCCCGTCAGGGTCATTTCGGGACTTCTTCGGGAATATATCGGGATCATTTCTGTATGGTTTAGGGGATCCGTCCATGACCCCTTAATGGTCATTTCGGGACTATTAGGTGATCATTTGAGGACCTTTGCGGCATCACTTCTGGATGATTTTCGGTATCCGTTCGGGATCCCGTCGGAATCAATGCGGGAATTTTACGGAATCATTTGGGATTCCTTCCGGCATCATTTCTGGATGGTTTTCGGGATTTGTCCGGGATCCCGTCGGGGTTATTTCGGGACCTTTTCGGGGCTAATACGGGATCATTTGGGGATCCTCTAGGGGTCGTTTCGTGACTTTTTCTGTATTATTTCGGGATCGTTTTGGGACCCTTTCGGCATAATTTCTTGATGGTTTGCCGGATCCATCAGGGTCATTTCGGGACCATTTTGGGATCATTTGGGGACCCTTCCGAGATCATTTCTGGATCCGTCCGGGATGCCTAGGAGCCATTTCGGGATTTTTTGTTACTTTTCCGGGACAGTTTTTGCACCCTTCCGGGATCATTTCTGGATCTGTGCGGGATCCCATCTGGGTCATTTCCGGACTATTTCGGGATCATTTTGGAATCCTTCCGGAATCATTTCTGTATGGTTTTCGCGATCCATCGTGGATCCCCTCGGAGCCATTTCGGAACTTTTTCTGGAGTTAGTCGGGATAATTTAGGGACCCTTCCTGGATATTTTCTGGATGGTTTCTGAGATCCGTCCGGGAGCCCGTCAGGGTAATTTCGGAACTTTTTCGGGACTATTTCGGGATCAATTTGGTACCCTTCAGGCATCATTTCTGGATGGTTTTTGGGATTCGGACGGGATCCCGTCGTGGTCCTTTCGGGACTTTTTTTCGACTAATACGGGATCATTTGCGGACCCTTTCGGCATCATTTCTGGATAGTTGTCGGGATCCCGTCACGGTCATTTCGGGACTATTAGGGGATCATTTGAGGACCTTTCCGGCATCATTTCTGTATTGTTTTCGGAATCCTTTCGGGATCCCGTCAGGGTCATTTTGGGACTTTTTTGGGCTAATACGGGATCATTTGGGGATCCTCTAGGGGTCGTTTCGTGACTTTTTCTGTTTTATTTCGGGATCATTTGGGGACCCTTCCGGCTTAATTTCTTGATGGTTTGCCGGATCCATCAGGGTCATTTCGGGACCATTTTGGGATATTTGGGGACCCTTCCGAGATCATTTCTGGATCCGTCCGGGATGCCGTAGGAGCCATTTCGGGATTTTTTGTTACTTTTCCGGGATAGTTTTTGGACCCTTCCGGGATCATTTCTGGATCTGTGCGGGATCCCATCTGGGTCATTTCCGGACTATTTCGGGATCATTTTGGGATCCTTCCGGAATCATTTCTGTATGGTTTTCGGGATCCGTCCGGGATCCCGTCGGGGTCATTTCGGGACTTTTTCGCGGCTAATACGGGATCATTTGAGAACTTTTTCGGCATCACTTCTGGATGGTTTTCGGTATCCGCTCAGGATCCCGTCGGAATTATTGCGGGACTTTTTCGGGATCATTTGGTGTCCCTTCCGGCATCATTTCTGGCTGGTTTTTGGGATTCGTCCGGCATCCCGTCGGGTTCATTTCGGGACTTTTTCTCGACTAATACGGGATCATTTGCGGGCCCTTTCGGCATCATTTCTAGATAGTTGTCGGGATCCGTTCGGGATCCCGTTAGGGTCTTTTCGGAACTATTAGGTGTTCATTTGAGGACATTTCCGGCATCATTTCTGGATAGTTTTCGGGATCCTTTCGGGGTCCAGTCAGGGTAATTTCGGGACTTTTTCGGTATCATTTAGAGATGGGTTTCAGGATTCGTCCGGGAACCCGTCAGGGTAATTTCTGAACTTTTCCGAGACTATTTCGGGATAATTTTGGGACCTTCCCAAGATCATTTCTGGATGGATTTTGGGATCAGTCCGGGATGCCGTCAGGGTTACTTTGGTATTAGGTGATCATTTGAGGACCTTTCCGGCATCACTTCTGGATGGTTATCGGTATCCGATCAGGATTCCCTCGGAATCATTGCCGGACTTTTTCGGGATCATTTGGGGTCGCTCCCAAGATCATTTCTTGATGGTTTTCGGGATCTCTCCGGGATCCCGTCAGGGTCATTTAGGGGTGCGTTCGAGATCCCGTCAGGGTCATTTCGGGACTTCTTCGGGAACATATCGGGATCATTTCTGGATGGTTTATGGAATCCGTCCATGACCCCTTAAGGGTCATTTCGGGACTATTAGGTGATCATTTGAGGACCTTTGCGGCATCACTTCTGGATGATTTTCGGTATCCGTTCGGGATCCCGTCGGAATCAATGCGGGAATTTTACGGAATCATTTGGGATTCCTTCCGGCATCATTTCTGGATGGTTTTCGGGATTTGTCCGGGATCCCGTCGGGGTTATTTCGGGACCTTTTCGGGGCTAATACGGGATCATTTGGGGATCCTCTAGGGGTCGTTTCGTGACTTTTTCTGTATTATTTCGGGATCGTTTTGGGACCCTTTCGGCATAATTTCTTGATGGTTTGCCGGATCCATCAGGGTCATTTCGGGACCATTTTGGGATCATTTGGGGACCCTTCCGAGATCATTTCTGGATCCGTCCGGGATGCCGTAGGAGCCATTTCGGGATTTTTTGTTACTTTTCCGGGATAGTTTTTGCACCCTTCCGGGATCATTTCTGGATCTGTGCGGGATCCCATCTGGGTCATTTCCGGACTATTTCGGGATCATTTTGGAATCCTTCCGGAATCATTTCTGTATGGTTTTCGCGAGCCATCGTGGATCCCCTCGGAGCCATTTCGGAACTTTTTCTGGAGTTATTCGGGATAATTTAGGGACCCTTCCTGGATATTTTCTGGATGGTTTCTGAGATCCGTCCGGGAGCCCGTCAGGGTAATTTCGGAACTTTTTCGGGACTATTTCGGGATCAATTTGGTACCCTTCAGGCATCATTTCTGTGTGGTTATCTGGATAAGTCTAGAATCGTGTCGTTGTCATTTCGGGGTTTTTTGGGACTACTTCGGGAACTTTTGGAAACACTTCCGGGGCGTTTCTGGATGGTTTTCGGGATCCGTCCGCGATAGCGTCGGGGTCATTTCGTGGCTTTTTCTGGATAATTTCGTTATCATTTTGGGATCCTATCAGGTTATCAGCTCAAAAAGTTCTTTGTTTTACTCAATTACAAAAATAAAATGCATTAGACAGAAAAAAAATTTTAAACAGATAACTTTATAAGCAGGCTAACGTGAATAGCCCACATACTTCATTTTCTCCTTGCGGACGGGGCCGCGGGTAAAGGCTAGTATATTATAAATGGGAAAGTTTGGATGTTTAGATGTTTGGATGTTTGGATGTTTGGATGTTTGGATTTTGGATGTTTGTCCAGACGTTTGTCTTTGTGACTCAATAACGCAAGAACGGCTGGACCGATTTGGATGAAATTTTGCACACATATAGCCAATAGTCTAGAAGGATCTACTAGCTATATATTTTTCAAAAGGGGCGTGGTCCCCGCCCCCTAGGAACAGTTATAATTTAATTATTAAATTTTTTTGCGACTGAATCACGCCAGAATGGCTACACGGATTTCGATGAAATTTGGGACACAGACAGTAGTCTACTAGCGAAATTATTTTCGAACATGGAAAGAGGGGTGGGGGTCTCACGACCCCTTCGAGCAATTACTTTTTAATAATTTTTACACATTATAACTTTACGTATACTGGCCTTCACCAATATCACAGACTCAAGGGGTCAATTAAGTCGAGGGCTTACAAAGTAAGCAGTGACACCCTCCGCCCCCTCCCCCCTTTATCTCCACTCTGGTGTAAAATCTATAAATTGTTATAACTCAATATAAATTTTCTCCTAAGTCAATAGTTTTTGGTATCTGGCACATACAGATCGATATCTAGACAATTTTGGAGGAACGATCAGTGGTCCTCTCCTTTTACTCCCGCCATCCGCCCCCCCTTCAATTGTTTTTATTAGCACGCTTTTATTAGCTTTACCTGTATGTTTCTATGTAACTTTTCATTCGCTCCAATGCGCCTGCTGCCTTATTAACATGGTTTAAAATTAGCTTCACTTCATATGGAGACCCTTCCGGGATCATTTCTGGATGGTTTTCGGGATCGGTCCAGGATCCCGCCGGGGTAATTTCGGGACTTTTTCGGGACTATTTCGGGATCATTTTGGGACCCTTCCGGGATCATTTCCGGATGGTTTTCGGGATCCGTCCGGGATCCCATCAGGGTAATATCGGGATCATTTGCGTACCTTCGAGAGATAAATTCTTGATGGTTGCCGGGATCATTACGGGACTTTTTCGGGGTTATTTTGGGTCCCTTTAGGCATCATTTCTGGATAGTCTTCGGGATTCGTCCGGCATCCCGTCGGGGCCATTTCGGAACTTTTTCGCGACTAATACGGGATCATTTGGAGACCCTTTCGGCATCATTTCTGGATGGTTTTCGGGATCCGTCCGGGTTCCCGTCGGGGTCATTTCGGGACTTTTTCGGGATCATTTGGGGGCTCTTCCGGCATCATTTCTGGATAGTTTTCGGGATCCGTCCGGGATCTCGTCGGGGTCATTTGGGGACTTTTTCGGGATCATTTGGGGGCTCTTCCGGCATCATTTCTGGATGGTTTTCGGGATCCGTCCCGGATCTCGTCGGGGTTATTTGGGGGCTCTTCCGGCATCATTTCTGGATGGTTTTCGGGATCCGTCCGGGATCTCGTCGGGGTCATTTGGGGACTTTTTCGGGATCATTTGGGGCTCTTCCGGCATCATTTCTGGATGGTTTTCGGGATCCGTCCGGGATCCCGTCGGGGTCATTTCGGGACTTTTTCGCGACTTATACGGGATCATTTGGGAACCCTTTCGGCATCATTTCTGGATGGTATTCGGGATCCGTTCGGGTTCCCGTCGGGGTCATTTCGGGACTTTTTCGGGATCATTTGGGGGCTCTTCCGGCATCATTTCTGGATGGTTTTCGGGATCCGTCCGGGATCCCGTCGGGGTTATTTCGGGACTTTTTCGCGACTTATACGGGATCATTTGGGAACCCTTTCGGCATCATTTCTGGATGGTTTTCGGGATCCGTCCGGGATCCCGTCGGGGTCATTTCGGGACTTTTTCGCGACTAATACGGGATCATTTGGGAACCCTTTCGGCATCATTTCTAGATAGTTGTCGGGATCCGATCGGGATCCCGTCAGGGTCTTTTCGGAACTATTAGGAGATCATTTGAGGACCTTTCCGACATCATTTCTGGATAGTTTTCGGGATCCTTTCGGGTCCCGTCAGGATCTTTTCGAAACTATTAGGAGATCATTTGAGGACTTTTCCGGCATCATTTCTGGATAGTTTTCGGGATCCTTTCGGGGTCCCATCAGGGTCATTTCGGGACTTTTTCGGCATCATTTAAGATTGGTTTTCAGGATTCGTCCGGGATCCCGTCAGGGTAATTTCTGGACTTTTCCCAGACTATTTCGGGACCATTTTGAGACCCTCCCAAGATCATTTCTGGATGGATTTCGGAATCTGCCCGGGATGCCGTCAGGGTCATTTTGGGACTATTAGGTGATCATTTGAGGACCTTTCCGGCATCACTTCTGGATGGCTTTCATTGCGGGACTTTTTCGGGATCATTTGGGGTCCGTCCCAAGATCATTTCTGGATAGATTTCGGGATCTGTCCGGGATCCCGTCAGGGTCATTTAGGGATGCGTTCGAGTTCCCGTCAGGTACTTCTTCGGGACTATATCGGGATAGTTTCTGGATGGTTTACGATATCCGTCCAGGACCCCTTAAGGGTAATTTCGGTACTATTAGGTTATCATTTGAGGACCTTTCCAGCATCACTTCTGGATGATTTTCGGTATCCGTTCGGGATCCCGTCGGAATCAATGCGGGACTTTGTCGGAATCATTTGGGATCCCTTCCGGCATTATTTCTGGATGTTTTTCGGGATTTATCCGGGATCCCGTAGGGGTTATTTCGGGACCTTTTCGTGGATAATACGGGATCATTTGGGGACCCTTCCGGCATAATTTCTTGATGAATTTGCCGGATCCATCAGGGTCATTTCGGGTCCATTTTGGGATCATTTGGGGACCCTTCCGAGATCATTTTTGGATCCGTCCGGGATGCCGTAGGAGCCATTTCGGGATTTTTGTTACTTTTCCGGGATAGTTTTTGGACCCTTCCGGGATCATTTCTGGATCTGTGCGGGATCCCATTTGGGTCATTTTGGGACCCTTCCGGAATCATTTCTGTATGGTTTTCGCGATCCGTCGTGGATCCGCTCGGATCCATTTCGGAACTTTTTCTGGAGTATGTCGGGATAATTTAGGGACCCTTCCTGGATATTTTCTGGATGGTTTTTGAGATCCGCCCGGGAGCCCGTCATGGTAATTTCGAAACCTTTTCGGGATCATTTTGGAACACCTTCAGGGATCATTTCTGTGTGGTTCTCTGGATATGTCTAGAATCGTGTCGTTGTCATTTCTGGTTTTTTTGGGACTATTCCGGGAACTTTTTGAGACCCCTTCGGGGCATTTCTGGACGTTTTTCGGAATCCGTCCGCGATAGCGTGGGGCTCATTTCGTAGCTTTTTCTGGATAATTTCGGGATAATTTGGGATCCTATCAGGTTATCAGCTCATTTAGTTCTTTTTTTTACTCAATTACAAAAATAAAATGCATTAGACAGAAAACAAAATTTTAAACAGATAACTTGATAAGCAGGCTAACGCGAATAGCCCATATATTTCAATTTCTCCTTGCGGACGGGGCCGCGGGTAAAGGCTAGTTATAAATAAATTAATATTTAAAATGGGAATGCTGGCGTCGCCATTTTTTTAGAAGGCACGTAGGGTCTACAGGTAAGGGGCACCGAAATATAAGTGCGTCGGTGGCCATGGATTTTGAGGGTGAGAAATGCAGCGGGCGTCGCAACAACACCCGCGGCGCCCCCAAGATATATTCGGCCCTTTTATTTATATTTTTATTTTTTTAGCCGTTTTTTTTTTATTTTGATTTGAACTTGTGGTAACCGGTCATTTCCGGTTCGGTAATTTTTTTTGTTGCGTTAGATTTTTTTTTTGAATATAAATTTTTGAATGTTTAACGGTCTGTCCGTGACATCCGGTTCGGCCGGATGTTGTTTTAGTTTGAATTTATAAGCGTTTTGAGTCGGTCTCTGCGCTTCTGTCGGTTTTTTTTTTTTTTGAATGTGACAGCTGTTAGTTTTGATAGGCATGATAGGACCTTTTTTCTGTTTATGGCGCAGGAACAGTAAGGTTGGCAAGGACCCGCCCTAGCCGACAATGACTAGCCACTGTGCACTAACACATCATGCCGACCGCCTTCCTTACTGCTTCCACTGTAAATGCGAATCCATAACAAACTTAAAACGGATACATGATGAATAAAACTCCACTATAATCTATAAGTTTTCGCAATGCTACTTTGAGGCCGATAAAACTATTTTTAATAAGGAAATCTACTCTTTGTCCTTTCAAATAACCCATGAAAGATGTAAATTCTACATTCCACACTGTCTGAGAACCACTATTTCAAGTTTTTGGTATGTGTTTTACACCGACTCCAAACGATATCTGGGAAACGACATCTGGCAAATGCATTTTTGGAGGGAATATTTTCATGACACTTTCTGGGCTAGCCGAACCACTGCCGATGATTGACCCACGGTGAGATAAAGCTTTGAAATAGGTTATTAAGAATATGAATAAAGGAATTTGAGGTCAGATGGTGTCTTATTAAGTATAAGTCCAAGCAATTTAATATGTGCAATAAAAGTTATAATAAGGTAATGCTATGGTGTACTAATCCTTATTCAACCTCGTTATTATAACAGCTTATCTAAGCCTGATTTAAGATGACCTATTATTACTATTATAACTAGGCCTGGAAGCACTGCGACCTTTGTGCAGATCTATTGTGCATGACCTTTCAGCCTAATTTTGTATCTGGAGGCTTTTCGTGTATCTAAGTACATCTTCAGGCTTTTTACTCCATATGACATAGGGATTAAGTGTTGCACCACCTAGATGGGAGATTCTCTGCCTAGCCAGAGCGGCGCATTCGCAGAGAATGTGAACCGGCGTTTTATCCTCCAGCTCACAGAAACGACAAATTTGGGCATCGGAGTGATTTAACTTACTTAGGTGATATCGTAGACCACAGTGTCCCGTATAGTACCCAGTGAGAGTCCTTAGGTCCTCCCTGCTTAGATTATTGAGTTTGGCTGATACTTTCGTTGCCGGAAGTATAAACAGTTTGGCCTGTCTTTGCCCTGGCAGCCAATCCATTGACGTCTGAATTGTTTAGTTTCCCAGTTACTTATAGTTTCACCTGTGTGTGCTTTTGTAAGTCCACAAAAGTGTTCTGGACTGTAGAATGCTGCTATAGCACCCTTCTTAGCTAGGTAATCTGCATGTTCATTACATTCAATTCAATTGAAAGGCAAATCGACTGCCTTTGCAGATGATCTTGCCATTGCGTATAGTACAACGAGTTACTTCGAACTAATATGTGATATTAGCCACGATGTACATATGCTGAGGACTTGGTTTGCTTTACACAAGCTACTAGTTAGTAATAAAACGAAGTTGATGTATTTTAGCATTGCTCCCAAAGAATTTGAGGCTTGTGATCTTTTTTTCATTCAGCAGAATGCGCACGTTTTAACATGCATCATATGGCGTGCACTTTTAATGGCACGAAAAGTTCATTTGCAACCAACGTTAAATGCAGTGATAATTGCTTCGGGATTGATGTTGTTAAAAATTTCAAATACCTAGGCATTATAATCGATAATCATTTAAATTGGTCTGCGCACATTCAGAAACTAAAACATTACTTTCTGTACCTACACTACCCGTCACTTCTATCGTCTCAAAAAGTGTTGCACTATGTCCACTCTAAAAGCTGTTTACTATGGTCTAGTCCAATTGAAACTTCAATATGGGATTACCTGCTGGGGTGGCGCCTCGGCTAGTAAGTTGTCACCCATTGTAACACTCCAAAAGGGAATTATAAGACGCATATGTGGCGCAAACTACAGGTCTCACGCTATGATATCCTTTAGGAGACTAGATATACTACCATGTCGTCATCTATATTTATTTAAAGTCCTAAAAACGTTCTTTATTAGATCGGGGTACTTAGAAAGTTATCCTTCTGAAGTCTACAACCTTAGGAGAAATCTGCTTCCATCGGTACAAATCCCGCATGCTAGGACATCTCACTTCAGAAGTTTTTATACATACACGTCGTGCAAAATGTTCAACACTCTCCCTACTTCTGTACAAGTTATAAGAAATCTTAACCTATTTCAAAATAAAATAAAAATGTATCTGATTAGTTTTAGCCACAACGATCTAGAAGCCTTTGCTGAGGACGTTGTTGTAAGCCATATCTAACTTTTTTTAACTATATCAACTGTTTCCCTATCGTAATCTTAACTAATTATCTGAATTATTATGAGTTTATTCTATAATATTATTAAAAACTATACACCCCACACTGAAAAAGAATTTTACTATGTGAACTGGCATTTAATACTATTTTAAAAATTTAATATAAACAAGTAAGGAAGGTTAAGTTCGGGTGTAACCGAACATTACATACTCAGTTGAGAGCTATGGTGACAACATAAGGGAAAATAACCATGTAGGAAAATGAACCGAGGGAAACCCTGGAATGTGTTTGTATGACATGTGTATCAAATGAAAGGCATTAAAGAGTATTTTATGAGGGAGTGGGCCATAGTTCTATAGGTGGACGCCATTTAGGGATATAGCCATAAAGGTGGATCAGGGTTGACTCTAGAATGCGTTTGTACGATATGGGTATCAAATGGAAGGTATTAATGAGTATTTTAAAAGGGCGTGGACCTAAGTTCTATAGATGGACGCCTTTTCGAGATATCGCCGTAAAGATGGACCAGGGGTGACTCTAGAATGCGTTTGCACAATATGGGCATCAAACGAAAGGTGTTAATGAGTATTTTAAAAGGGTGTGGGCCTTAGTTCTATAGGTGAACGCCGTTTCGAGATATCGTCATAAAGGTGGACCAGGGGTGACTCTAGAATGCGTTTGTACGATATGGGTATCAAATGAAAGGTGTTAATGAGTATTTTAAAAGGGAGTAATCCTTAGTTCCATAGGTGGACGCCGTTTCGAGATATCGCCATAAAGGTGGACCAGGGGTGACCCTAGAATTTGTTTGTACAATATGGGCATCAAACGAATGGTGTTAATGAGTATTTTAAAAGGGAGTGGGCCTTAGTTCTATAGGTGGATGCCGTTTCGAAATATCGCCATAAAAGTGGACCAGGGGTGACTCTAGAATGTGTTTGTACGATATGGATATCAAATTAAAGGTATTAATGAGGATTTTAAAAGGTAGTGGTGGTTGTTGTATAGGTGGTCGCCTTTTCGAAATATCGCCATAAAGGTGGACCAGGGGTGACTCTAGAATGCGTTTGTACGATATGGGTATCAAAAGAAAGGTATTAATGAGTATTTTAAAAGGGAGTAATCCTTAGTTCCATAGGTGGACGCCGTTTCGAGATATCGCCATAAAGGTGGACCAGGGGTGACTCTAGAATGCGTTTGTACGATATGGGTATCAAAAGAAAGGTGTTAATGAGTATTTTAAAAGGGAGTAATCCTTAGTTCCATAGGTGGACGCCGTTTCGAGATATCGCCATAAAGGTGGACCAGGGGTGACCCTAGAATTTGTTTGTACAATATGGGTATCAAAAGAAAGGTGTTAATGAGTATTTTAAAAGGGTGTGGGGCTTAGTTCTATAGGTGGACACCTTTTCGGAATATCGCCACAAAGGTTGACCAGGGGTGACTCTAGAATGTGTTTGTACGATATGGGTATCAAATTAAAGGTATTAATGAGGGTTTTAAAAGGGAGTGGTGGTTGTTGTATAGGTGGTCGCATTTTCGAGATATCGCCATAAAGGTGGACCAGGGGTGACCCTAGAATTTGTTTGTACAATATGGGCATCAAAAGAATGGTGATAATGAGTATTTTAAAAGGGAGTATTCCTTAGTTCCATAGGTGGACGCCGTTTCGAGATATCGCCATAAAGGTGGAGCGGGGGTGACCCTAGAATTTGTTTGTACAATATGGGTATCAAAAGAAAGGTGTTAATGAGTATTTTAAAAGGGTGTGGGGCTTAGTTCTATAGGTGGACGCCTTTTCGAGATATCGCCATAAAGGTGGACCAGGGGTGACTCTAGAATGAGTTTGTACGATATGGGTATCAAATTAAAGGTATTAATGAGAGTTTTAAAGGGGAGTGGTGGTAGTTGTATATGTGAAGGCGTTTTCCAGATATCGACCAAAATGTGGACTAGGGTGACCCAGAACATTATCTGTTGGATACCGCTAATTTATTTATATATGTAATACCTGGCAAGATTTTAAGGGTGTTTTATTTTGCCCTGCAGAACTTTTTCATTTTCTTCTACTTAATATGGTAGGTGTCACAACCATTTTATAAAGTTTTTTCTAAAGTTATATTTCGCGTCAATAAAACAATCCAATTACCTTACCATGTTTCATCCCTTTTTTCGTATTTGGTATAGAATTATGGCATTTTTTTAATTTTTCGCAATTTTCGATATCGAAAAAGTGGGCGTGGTCATAGTCGGACTTCGTTCATTTTTCATACCAAGGTAAAGTGGGTTCAGATAAGTACGTGAACTGAGTTTAGTAAAGATATATCGATTTTTGCTCAAGTTATCGTGTTAACGGCCATGCGGATAGCCAGATGGACGACTGTGTATAAAAACTGGGCGTGGCATTAACCGATTTCGCCCATTTTCACAGAAAACAGTTAGCGCCATAAAATCTATGCCCCTACCAAATTTCAAAAGGATTGGTTAATTTTTGTTCGATTTATGGCATTAAAAGTATCCTAGACAAATTGAAAAATGAAAAAGGGCGGAGCCACGCCCATTTTTAAATTTTCTTTTATTTTTGTATTTTGTTGCACCATATCATTACTGGATTTGAATCTTGACATAATTTACTTATATACTGTAAAGATATTAAATTTTTTGTTAAAATTTTACTTTAAAAAAATTTTTTTTTTAAAAGTGGGCGTGGTCCTTCTCCGATTTTGCTAATTTTTATTAAGCGTACATACAGTAATAAGAGTAACGTTCCTGCCAAATTTCATCGTGATATCTTCAACGACTGCCAAATTACAGCTTGCAAAACTTTTAAATTACCTTCTTTAAAAAGTGGGCGGTGCCACGCCCATTGTCCAAAATTTTACTAATTTTATATTTTGCGTCATAAGTTCAACTCATCTACCAAGTTTCGTCGCTTTATCTGTCTTTTGTAATGAATTATCGCACTTTTTAAATTTTTCGAAATTTTCGATATCGAAAAAGTGGGCGTGGTTATAGTCCGATATCGTTCATTTTAAATAGCGATCTGAGATGAGTGCTCAGAAACCTACATACCAAATTTCATCAAGATACCTCAAAATTTACTCAAGTTATCGTGTTAACGGACGGACGGACGGACATGGCTCAATCAAATTTTTTTTCGATCCTGATTATTTTGATATATGGAAGTCTATATCTATCTCGATTCCTTTATATATGTACAACCAACCGTTATCTAATCAAACTTAATATACTCTGTGAGCTCTGCTCAACTGAGTATAAAAATGCCATGTACTTTTCTTATGCTATAGAGTAATAGAATGTGCTCTTTCAATATTGTAATTTATTTAAAATATGCATTAAAGAAATGTTTAATAAATAAATAAAAAAAAAAAATAAATTCATCTCCCTGATGTCCGAGAACCCATCCTAACAAAACCTTGTTTTTGGTTCCCAGGTAATTAAGGAGTTCAGTGCAGTCATTCACTAGCTTAGATGTAACCGTGTAGGATTGCAAGGCACGCAGGGCCGCCTGGCTGTCCGACATAATGTAGATGCTCTTCGATGTTGAGTCTCTCCGCAGACATTCTCTCATTATTGCATGAATTTCTGCCTGAAATATATCATTATGAAATATGGTAAATATTGATATAGATTTCTTGAAGTTCCGCCCATAGATGCCAGCTCCCGTTCTTCCGTCATCGAATTTCGATCCATCCGTGGACCAGACCTCTGAATCAGGGTCATTATAGGGATTCCCATTTTCCCAGTGAGTCCTGTCCCCAAAGGACACTTCAAAGTTCCGTGAGATTTTGAGCTCAGGGTACAATACGTTGGGTGGCCTGTAAGTCAGTAGCAAGTAGTTTCTTTTAATAAGGCCTTATGTAAGTAAGCTTTATTTTTGTTGGTCCATAAGCCTTTTATTAATGTTGTTATATTCTGCCTTATTGCTTATAATAATTCCTTACGTAAGTTTTACTTTATATGAGCTATAAGCCTTACAAACAATGGTATCTTTGAAATAAACTTTATGCCTGTTGACATACATAAGTACAGAAAAACAAGGAGTTTTTATATTCGTGTGGATGCCATTTGCAAATGGTAAATGTTTCTGAAATCAAAAACTCAATTTCGTTCGAAAGCAGTTTCGAAGCAGAGGAAATCGAGTCGAATCGAATCGAGTGGCAAACACACGTAACGAATATGATATTACGTTGATGTTGCCTTAATTAAGTTACTATGCCTCTCTTTCTGCCTACCATAATGCCAGCATTATCTGTTCCTTAGCCCCTCGAATTTTTAACATCTACTTAGCTCAAACTCATTCAATGTTCTTACAATTGCATCAACCAAACTGTTTATCGAGATTTTCTAAAATTTTGAAAAAAGCTAAAAAAATCTTATAAAAGCTTAAAGCTAAATCGCAACTTTTCAAGCTAAGCGAAGATAAAAAACTAAATCAAGCTTGAAAAAAGCTAAAATGGCAACACTGGATCCAACCTATTTGTTATTTTGGAGGCGCTATTATACCAGTTTCACACAGGAAGTTAATGAAGTAATTAGTCCAGTTTTCTACACTAAAGCCCCTATTGAACTCAATCTTCCATACAAAATAGAAAGTCCTAATTATCTCATTATTGCTTTATTGAATGCAAAATTGAGTCAGCAATCTAGTACGTTAGTACGTTTTACTTGATGGGTCAGATTTTATTGTCAATGTAACAAATGACAATATCTTACGAAAAATAGAAAAACACCAAAAAAACTAAAAATTTTATTTTCGCTGCATTAGCAGCGAAAGATAATAAGGCCTTCTTAAAAATAGGCACATATTTGGTTAGGTGTAACAGCTATGAGTAGTTTCGCATGGAGTTTATTTTGATTGCCTTAATAGTTAACGAGGAAATGATTGTGATCCATTTTAGCATTTTTTTCTAAAAGCGTTATATTTTTTAGGGCTGCTGACAGATGTTCGCTTAATGAAGCAAGTCTTCCTGTGTGAAAAAGAAAACTTAATTATTTAGTCAAACAAAATTGTGATTCGATTAGGCTTCTGTGTGAAAACGGCATTACATTCTTTTGTCTCTTTTACACAGTTATATCGGCATGTCAAATATTGCTCACAGAGAGAGTGCTGGAACCAAACAGGTGACGGCCGGAAATCAGCCGCTTGGTACTTTTTTAATATAAATTGACATATCAACGTCCGGTGCATAGAGTTTTTATTTATGTTTGTACTTTGTTTTTGTAATGCGGTGGACTAATGTCAAAATCGTACTGTGCAGCAAGTTGAAGTGTCAAATCATATCACAAATATACCAATAAGCTGATTTCCGGTCATCAGTGTTCTTAGCTGCGCGATGAGACAACTCTTTCTACTTGCCTTAACGACTCAGTGATTTTTAGCTCCTTTCATTTTACAAACTTTTGAGAATTTTTGTTGTATTTTAAAAATATTACACACGCGAGAATTCGTGCTCTTTTTAATTAAAACAACATTCAAGTTGGCAGGGAGCAGAGAGCGCATAGTGCACGTTATGTCAGTAATCATGTGTTTAACGGTAAATGAATGAAAGCTAGCAAGTAAAATATATAAAAGTGCCATTGTAAAATTTTTTTATTTTAAAATTCTTGTTGTAAAATTTTGTTCTACACTTGTACGTTGTAAGCACAACCCTATTGTTTGTTTTCCTGTTGAATGGTTCATTTGGGATATGTCAGCAGGTGACATAACTTTAATAATGAAGTTATAACGGTGTAAATTTCGTTGTAAAAATTACTGCAATAAATATCCATGTGAAATTAATACTAACAAACTTTCAATAAAGGCACTGTTTTGAGAGGCAGCTTCAACATTTTTTAAATTTCTTTCATAAATAAACATAAGGACCTAGAAACCCTTTCCTGGAATATTAAGGGTGACGGAGGAAGTCCGATGTTAACTTCATACTTTCTTAGGTACGGATGAAAACAGGGCGACGAAGTCTGTCGGAACACTATAAAGTAGTAGAGTATATATATAGAAATTACGCACGGATACGACTCAGTTGGATCAATCCCACTCAGTTGAAGTGAAAGGTTTGCTAAACAAACTTACGTTGTAGAATTTTCCATACTTCTATTTGGGAACATCTCAATTAAACCATAACTGAACTTAAGTAAGAGTAAAGGATTTACCTCTCTTAATTCGGCAAGCAATCGAACCGTGACCGATGAGCCGACGTGCAACAAACCGGTGATTGATGGACTGATTACGCTCGATTCAATGTCCAATAACTTGTGGATCGACAGCTGGTGTGCCGATGTCCAATAACCGGTAGATCAATCGTTGGCGAAACAACTGATCTATCGTTGGATGGTGAGCCGATTTTGCGCAGATGATTTATAGGTAAAGTGTCCTGGACAGCGCAAAAATAGTTGATTACCGAAGTCATCTACGCGACTTATCGAAAGTGGCCGCTTGGTTCAAGATAGGGGAAATGACATAATCGCATAGAAGTGTGGTGCAAACCCCACCTCATCGAAGCCTTGCTAACGAATCCTCGTTAAGTACAAATACTTGTACTTAAGAAGAAGACGCGATAAAAAATTGAAGAAATCTACGCGCACGCGGTGGCGACTAAGTCGCGATGGAGATGCTCGTATGTGATCACTTGCATTATCTCTGTGGCTTTTATTTGGTTGCTGTATGCTTTTGTGGTGTGGTCGTGTGTAGTGGTAGCTACATACATACATACATATTGGAATGACAACAGTCTGTAATGCTTTGAAATCAGTTTAGCGGCGAGGCGTATGCATACTTCTGATGTTTCTGAAAGTTGTATTACAATCGTCCCGGTTCTTTGTCCGGACGAGCGTCTCTGTCTGAAAATCCTGTTTCCCAATTATCTCCTTGATTTGGTGTGAGCCGACTTCTCCATCTTTGATCTGTACAAGAACGTCAATCGCAATATTTGCTGTCAGTTAAAGCTTATCACGGAAGCTGCAGAGGTAGTGATTTTAATTTGTTTGTTGCTACATACTTTCACAAAGTTTACCACCTCATTCACACTATCAACGCTTTCGGGCATGTACCCATAATTTTTGCTATCGATTGGTCCTCAGTTTGTCGTTCTCGTCGTTCAATGTAGAGTTTGCCAAAATTAATGTCGCCATAAATATTTCAACATTTACGAGACAGCAGTGGCTCCTACTTCACAGTGCACAACTCGTTTTTACCTTCCAGCCCTTCAAGTTTCAGTAAGAGGTTGGCTCATGCAGGCTCTCACTGCTTCAGGGAAGAAATGTTAAGCAGATTTAAGAGGTGTCTAAAAGTACAAGCCGCTTCCCAATCCATATCGATACAACTATCGGCACACTTGCATACAAACATATACATACAAGCTCTTACCTTTTCCTATGATTTATTTATTTATGTACCTGCTATCTTTTACACGCAGCTTGCACACGAACTAAAGTTGCAACAACATTTTCGCTGCTCGTAGTGTTTTATGGCCGCTATGTAAAGGGATTCTTGATAGTTACACTTTAGTGCTTTTGGATGGATAAATATTTATTTTTCAAAATGGAGTATTGGAGAATGTTTAGCTGCTGCCAAAAAGTTGGTATGAAAAAGGATAGCGATTGTTGGACAACACAGTCTATGTGGAGCTGAGTAAATTGCTTGATTGGATATCTTGTACACATGCTCTCCGGTTTCTCCCTCCCTTTATACATTGGCGCCTGTGGAATGACATCGTTGACCTCACTGACAAAATATCCAGTAAGCGCAGTCTTTCAAGTGCACAACCCATGAGATTTATTCACCTATTCAAAAACTATGTAACGATAAGGATGGGTTGTAAATAGTCATGGGACTAGTCGCACACTCAGGGTAAGAGGAGGAGACGGTACCAAAGCTAGAATAGAATTGGAGTATGATGAATCGATGAACGGATTGCTGATGCAACAAATGGAATCGGCCATTAATTGATGGGGTTTGGTAAGCGCTAGGACAACGATGAAGTGAGCCTCCAAACCCCCTTGAATCCCCTGTTAACAAATTGTCAACCACACCTAGGACTGGGGATGGGAGGGAATGGACGGCCCACAATGTTGCCAGGTGGTGCAGTAATTAAATCTCCAAATATAAGCGCCATAAAAATAACACCACTAAGCTGGCATAGATATTGCACTTAATTTGTTATTTGCGGTCATAAACATTTTTTAATGCGACTACTTTTAAATTAAGATGAGCGCAATAAATTCATTTCCTAACGTCTAATTGTAGGCTATTGATGTGCAGCTAAAGTGCATTTGAATAAATTGGTAATAATTTAGAAATTTGTTTTCTACCGCCGTTATATTAAGTCGCTTTCTTGAATGGGGTTGTGAACCCCTTCTGCCTATAATGCGCTGTTTCGATGGCATACCTCGGACATCTATAAATTTGGTTTTTTTTTTTCAAACCGTTGAAAAGTAAAAATTGCTACGAATTTTAGGAAACTGTTGCGCATTCAGTAAAGCAAAATGTTCTTTATTAACAACACTACCATGGTAGTAGTACTTTACAAATTAAATTACTCATGTACTTCACTTATAATGTTTAAAATCAAACTGAACGATTATTCCTCAGCTTGCGCTGCTTTTATGTTCCCAGTTGCATCGTTTGCCTATTTCTCCTAGGGTTTAGACTGCTGAAGACAGCATTTCTTGATTGTCATCCGAATGAAAATATTTCCAAGACCGGCTTTTATGTGCCTATTGGGCTTAAACTAAAGCTCAATAAATGTCTTCCATCTAAGTCAGATAATGTGCTATTAGAACTGCTTTCGGTGTCATAAAGCTCATCTAAGCCGTCTGGAGGTGGGATTTGTAGAGAGAAAAATCGTGAATGTGAAAGGGGAAGTTACGGAGAGGAGACAAAGATCAAAAGTCGAGAGGAGGAGGGAAAAGGACGAAGATGCAAACGCTTTTTCTGCAGAAGCTACAATATGGCGGATAGCTCTCTTTACTTGGAGAGTACATATATCGCAGGAAAGAATATTATCGGGCAGGAGAATGTCTCGTATATATACAAACAAAGGTATTGAAATTCATCAGTCAGGTGAAGCAGGCATTCGATACATGGGATAGAAATTCCATATATGAGGAATTGTCGAGATAGAGGGAGGCGAAAAAGAAGTGTGAGAGAGAGTTCTAGTGGGCGTGGGGCTAGGACTGGAAGTGGGAATACAATTGGAGTGTTTAGTGGAACTATGAGCGGCTGTGGCAGTAGGAATGGGAATGGCAACGGGAGTACGACTGGCAATGGGTTTGGTAGTGGGAGGAAGAAATCGAATAAGGAATGGGCAGGAATAATAAGAACAATGGTAGATAGAGCAGAAGAGAATGGGACATATTGTAAAGAAAGGAAGCATGTCTCAATTCTTAAATGTGGGCAAAGCAATTTCGGGTAGAACAAAGTTTTCTAGTATTTATATTAACTAGTTGTGCAAAAAATAAAAAATATTTATATTAGCTAGTTGATCAAAATTGTCTCATATGTGGAACACAACAAGTCTAAGTCTTCTGGTATGGTTGATAAGTGGAGGAAAAAAGGGTTGTGTTGAAAATAGTTTCCGCTAGATGGCACACTGATGGAACTATCTTAAACAAGTAAGGAAGGCTAAGTTCGAGTGTAATTGAACAATACATACTCAGCTGCCAAATTACAGCTTGCAAAATTTTAAATTACCTTCTTTTAAAAGTGGGCGGTGCCACGCCCATTGTTCAAAATTTTACTAATTTTCTATTCTGCATCATAGGGTCAACCCACCTACCAAGTTTCATCGCTTTATCCATCTTTGGTAATGAATTATCGCACCTTTTCGGTTTTCGATATCGGCAAAGTGGGCGTGGTTATAGCCCGATTTCGTGCATTTTAAATAGCAATCCGAGATGAGTGCCCAGGAACTTTCATACCAAATTTCATTAAGATACCTCAAAATTTACTCAAGTTATCGTTTTTACGGACAGACGGACGGACTAACAGACATGGCTAAATGAATTTCTTTTTTTGCCCAGATCATTTTGATATATAGAAGTCTATAACTATCTCGATTAGTTTATGCCGTTGCGGGTACCGTTATGTGAATAAAATTAATATACTCCGTGAGCTCTGCTCAGCTGAGTATAAAAATAATATTTGTGCTCCGAGCACAGAATGACAATAAAAAAGAAAGGAATGAAAGGTTTAGAAAACCACAACAATTTCGGGCAGGGGGCGCTACGATCGTAATATATAGAACATTCATATTTATGTTTAGCACTGGCTGACAAATTTTAGACCCTGACATGAAAATATAGTTTTCTAAAGATCTATGGTATGTTGAATCGGAATCTGGTGTCAGAATTTTTTTATTGGTTTTGGTTTAACGATTTGATATATTCTTCTTCAACCTGCATTAGGTTTGAGATATTTACTCCATACAGAAATATTTTACAAATTCAAGGTCGACTTTTAGGCACTTTTTCTTCGAACTGTATTAGTTTTGAGATATTTTCTCCATGCAGAAATATTTTACAAATTTAAAGTCCACTTTTAGGCAGTTTTTCTTCAGACTGTATTAGGTTTGAGATATTTCCTCCATACAGAAATGTTTTACAAATTTAAAGTCGAATTTTAGGCACTTTTTTCATTCAATAACTGCATGTAGGCGAATTCAGAAAACCGTGGATGTTCCAAATAAAATTATATTAAGGAATTCTATTGAAGTCTCCTTCTGCTACACAGCTCCAATAAAAAACATTATTTTTGTACCTTTATCTATGAATATTCTGAAAACAAGAAGAAAAATCTTATGCGATATTAAAATTTAGCGAGAAAGTATTATCTCATTTCTGGCTCTGGTTTTTTTCAAGTTTCATCGGCCCGTTTGTTCAGAATTTGTTCATATTTGAAGCATGTTTTTAGACATAGAAAAAGGTTAGAGGTTTGTGCAAAATAATTGGCGCTAGATGGCGCACTAGTAGACATTTTTAGACTGCATTAACTAGTAGAAATTTCGAACTGGTTTATTTTATATATGAAACTGACAAACGTTTACATATTTGCATAACTGCTATGGAATATTTGGGTGAGAATTTGCTATTTAATAACAACAAAAAGTCGATAATCCGCTCCAAGCATTTGTGTCAATTACAGACATCAATTAGTGACAAAAATATTATTTTCATACATTCAAATATTCACACAAAGATACAAACAGATTTATTTTCCAAAACGTCAAATGGCATGCGGTGAGGGAATTAAAATTAAAATGAGGTCAATTTAATTAAAGAAGTTTTTACAAACTAAAATTGGAAAGTGAAAAACAATTTTTTAAATACACGGAATTGTTCTTCCGCCGATATATAACGGTGTATCTTGAATTCATAAGTTGATTTCTTAGAAAGTAAAGTATGCCATGGACGACAGGGTTTAGCTGCTGTTATTCATAGAAGTTAAACGTATGCACGTAAATATTAAAGGGAAAGAAATTATTGTTCGTGCGTCAAACAACGCCCCTCCGAACAAAAACGCCATAAATAACTATTTTGTTAAACAAGGTTTTGTTAGGATGGGTTCCCTGGACAACAGGGACATGAAGGTAATGAACATGCAGATTACCTAGCAAAGCAGTGGGCTATATCAGGATTTTATGATTCAGAGTCCTTTTGTGGACCCACAAAAGCACACACCAGGGAAACCATAAGTAGCTGCGAAACAAAACAATTCAGACGTTACTGGATTGACTGCCCAGGGCAAAGACAGGCCAAACTGTACTGTTTATACCTCCCGCAACGAAAGTATCAACCAAACTCATTAATCTAAGCAGGGAGGGCCTAAGAACTCTCACTGGGTACTATGCGGGAAAATGTGTTCTACGATATCACTTAAGTAAGTTAAATCTATCCGATACTCAAATTTATTGTTTCTGTGAGCTGGAGGATGAAACGCCGGTTCACATTCTCTGCGAATGTGTCGCTCTGGCAAGGTGGTGGAACTCTTAATCCCTATGTGATATGGAGTAAAAAGCCGGAAGAGGTACTTAGATACATCAAAAGCATTCAAATACAAAATTGGGCTGAAAGGTCAAGCGCAATAGATCTGCATAAAGGTCCCAGTGCTTCCAGGCATAATGATAATAATTATAATATCTATTTTGTTACAAGTATACATAAAAAAAAAATAAATGTAAGGCGCGATAACCTCCGAAGAGATCTAAGGCCGATCTTCTCTTCCAATTTGCGTCGTGCTCCTCTTGATTTTCCCTACAAATTGGCCGGACGGGACCTACATGTTTTATGCCGACTCCGAACGGCATCTGCGAGGCAGATGAGTTTTCACTGAGAGCTTTTCATGGCAGAAATACACCCGGAGCGCTTGCCAAACACTGCCGAGGGGCGACCCCGCTTAGAAAAATTTTCTTCTAATTGAAAAACCTTATTTCTAAAATTTTGATGTTGCTTTGCCCGGGGTGCGAACCCAGGGCATACGGTGTGATATGCGGAGCACGCTACCATCACACCACGGTGGCCGCCAGTATACATATGCATTACATATCCGGCAGACGTTGTTGTGTTGTGTTTACTTTGGTCTATATGCACAACTTTTAAGAAGTTTTACCTTTTACTCTTCCTTCCCGTCTCTCCCCTTTTTTCCTAATCCTTTTATTCACTCCTCCGCACTCTGCGTTCCTCTTTCTCAGCGTCCCTTTCCCCTCTCTGCCTTTTCCCTTACTTCTTTTCTCTCTAGCTCCTCCTTTTCCTTCTCCCTCTCCCGCTCCATCTATCCCTGTCTCTCTATCTTCGTCTATCTCTATATCTTTCGCACTCTCTTTCTCCATTATTTTTTAAATTCTCTCTAGTTCTTCTTATTCTTCTCTATCCCTAATTTCGGGTCCCAGTTCCAGTCTTCGGCCGAACAAAAAACGGTGTCTAAAAAACAAAAATTAAGGGTTGGCATACTCTTATCATTTAGAGGTATGCAAAAATAAGGCGATTC
Source organism: Eurosta solidaginis (assembly GCF_040869045.1). Taxonomy (NCBI): domain Eukaryota; kingdom Metazoa; phylum Arthropoda; class Insecta; order Diptera; family Tephritidae; genus Eurosta; species Eurosta solidaginis. The sequence goes on from NC_090322.1 coordinate 9,844,236, forward strand.
TTAGCCCTACTCAATATGCTCAATACATGTATGTAAGCAAGTACGTGCATGTCCAAAACGATTGCTAGATTTTCGTACAACAAGCAGTACTTATTTCCCCAGTTGATTTTTCCACGATTTCCATTTTGTTTCGCTAGTATCATCCTCCTAATCTCATTCACCAACTAAAGGTAAAGTGCATACTTTCACGATGAATTTAATTAGAATTTGAAAATGCACTGGCATGTTCGTGACACGAAAGGACAGTCGCGGCATGCCTAAGTTGTTGGTAGTAATCGGCTTCCACGCAGGCGATGTGACATGAAATGGTTAAACAAATAAAACCTTGAGCGGTTTATGAATGTATAATGTCAAATTGAAAGTGATATCATATTTTAAGGCGTGGGGAACATTGCTGAGGCTATGCGAGAAAAAATTAAATGTTAAGCTTGATATTTAACGATTTTTAAACAACACAGCAAAGCAAAAAGAAACGTAGGGATTAAACTGGTCAATTTCTTAGTTTCAGGTTTTATTTTTTTTCACCTTAATGGTCTGATATGTTGGCTGATGTTATGCTATGATATGTTACGCTTTGTAAATTTATATATGCAATGGCCTTATCAGAATAAATAAATGTAAGGCGCGATAACTTCCGAAGAGAATTTTGGCCGAGCTTCTCTCCCAATTTGCGTCTCGCTCCTTTTCTTTTTTCTTAATAATTGGCGGGACGGGACCTACGGGTTTTATGCCGTCTCCGAATGGCACCTGCAAGGAAAATGAGTTTTCATTGAGAGCCTTTCATGGAAGAAAGTGCTTGCCAAACACTGCCGGGGGCGAGGTTAGGTAAGGTAAGGTTGAACTGGCCGATCAATAAAGACCTCACATAGACTGAATGTGTTGTTGTGTTACTTGGAATGCACCTCACTTCGAATGCATTGAACGATACAAAGTATACACACACTTATAGACCACACAAGTAGTCATATTTTACTTACTTACTTACTTACTTTTTTTATTTATTTTACTGACCCAAATAATCACTTGAACTCAGCACGAGTTTGTTTACATTTGTCAACCCGTCACATTGACCGACACATATGTCGATTAGTCACGCTGACCGACATATGTGCCCATTAGTCATATTGACTGTAGCCTGTGGGACATATATACATAAATGGGTTACTAGAATACGCTGACTAGCATTTGTTTATTATGAATTCATGTAAATCTAGTGTAAATATGTATTAGTAATTTAGAAATATTTTCTATAAAAGAAAGCGGTTTATGAATAAAAAATCAATTCTATTTTGAACTCTGAAAAAACATTGTTCCGTACTTATTTATCATTTATTACAGTGTCCATAGTGTTACGAGAATTTGTTTGACGACCAAACGGAAGAACCCCAATCAGGACGTTACGTTATAGAATAACTTTCGTGCTCTTAGGAAATACTAGCAGTTTTTTAGGATCCATCTTAATTGCTGCCTCGAGATCTGGCAATTCTGCCGCCCCTAATAGCAGGAACCTTGACCTGGCGAGCGCAGGAAACGAACACACAATGTGCTCAACCGTTTCTTCCTGCAGCTCACACTTCCTGCACTTGCTGTCACTGGCGAGGCCTAATTTATAAGCATGTGACGCCAGAAGGCATATCCAGGCACTATTCCCATCGTGAGCCCTAAGTCTTCTCCCTTCAGAGATATGAGCCACTTTTTAGTCTAATATCGTAGGCTTTGCATATGATCTTAAAGGGACCGAGGGGCGACCCCGTTAGACAAAATTTCTTCTAATTGAAAGAACTTTTTTCTAAAATTTTGATGTTGCTTAGCCCGGGTGTGAACCCAGGATCTTCGGTGTTACAGGCGGAGCACGATACCATCACACCACGGCGGCATATTGCCACAGCTTATTTTTTAATATGAGATTGCCATAGTTGATGGGGGAAGCCGCTACTTCAAAATTCTTCGCCTCGGGATAAAGTGCGCTACCCTATGGAAAATTACCTTGAATATGAACTATCTGAAGTTGTTAGTATACATTTAAAGAGTGGCAGGCTTGCGTACCGCATTGACTAGACTTTAGTATTCTATAGGTTGTAAGTTCAGCATACAGCCTTTCAGTTTGACATCGTTCCTTATTAAAGGGCCTGCTATCTACCTATCTTCACCTGCATTTTTTACTTTTGCTGCACTTAAGCAGATATTTAAGTGCGTGCTGAAACTTGAGTGGCTTAACTTACAGTTTAGGTATCATAACTTGCACTTTTACAACTTAAGTAAGTCTTCTTATGAACTTTCAATTAAGAAGTACAAATTTTCATTTATCTTAATTTTGTTCAGTTATTCATCTCAACTAGCGCTCACTTTTTCTCATCTCAACCATTTCTCTCTTCACTTTTTTATACTCAGTTGAGCAGAGCTCACAGAGTATATTAAGTTTGATTGGATAACGGTTGGTTGTACATATATAAAGGAATCGAGATAGATATAGACTTCCATATATCAAAATAATCAGGATCGAAAAAAAATTTGATTGAGCCATGTCCGTCCGTCCGTCCGTCCGTCCGTTAACACGATAACTTGAGTAAATTTTGAGGTATCTTGATGAAATTTGGTATGTAGGTTCCTGAGCACTCATCTCAGATCGCCATTTAAAATGAACGATATCGGACTATAACCACGCCCACTTTTTCGATATCGAAAATTTCGAAAAACCGAAAAAATGCGATAATTCATTGCCAAAGGTGGCTAAAGCGATGAAACTTGGTAGATGGGTTGACGCTATGACGCAGAATAGAAAATTAGTAAGATTTTGGACAATGGGCGTGGCACCGCCCACTTTTACAAGAATGTAATTTAAAAGTTTTGCAAGCTGTAATTTGGCAGTCGTTGAAGATATCATGATGAAATTTGGCAGGAACGTTACTACTATCACTATATATGTGCTAAATAAAAATTAGCAAAATTGGATGAAGAACACGCCCACTTTTTAAAAAAAAATGTTTTTAAATTCAAATTTTAACAAAAAATTTAATATCTTTACTGTATATAAGTAAATTAAGTCAAAATTCAACTCCAGTAATGATATGATGCAACAAAATACAAAAATAAAAGAAAATTTCTAAATGGGCGTGGCTCCGGCCATTTTCATTTAGTTTGTCTAGAATACTTTTAATGCTATAAGTCGAACAAAAATTTACCAATCCTTCTCAAATTTGGTAGAAGCATAGATTCTGTGACGGTAACTGTCCTCTGTGAAAATGGGCGAAATCGGTGGAAGCCACGCCCAGTTTTTATACACAGTCCACCGTCTGTCCTTCCGCTCGGCCGTTAACACAATAACTTGAGCAAAAACCGATATATCTTTACTAAACTTAGCCCACATACTTATCTGAACTCACTTTATCTTGGTATAAAAAATGGCCGAAATTCGACCATAACCACGCCCACTTTATCGATATCGAAAATTACGAAAAATGAAAAAAATGCCTTAATTCTATACCAACTACGAAAAAAGGGATGAAACATGGTAACTGGATTGGTTTATTGACGCAAAATATAACTTTGGAAAAAACTTTGTAAAATGGGTGTGACACCTACCATATTAAGTAGAAGAAAATGAAAAAGTTCTACAAGGCGAAATCAACAGCCCTTGGAATCTTGGCAGGAATACTGTTAGTGGTATTGCATATATAAATAAATTAGCAGTACCCGACAGATGGTTTTCTGGATCACCTGGTCCACATTTTGGTCGATATCGCGAGAACGCCTTCACATATACATCTAAGGGCCAGTCTCTTTTAAAACCCTCACTAATACTTTTAATTTGATATCCATATCGTACAAATACATTCTAGAGTCACCCTGGCCCACCCTAATAGCGATATCTCGAAAAGGCGTCCACATATAGACCTAATGCCCACTCCCTCTTAAAATGCTCAGTAACATCTTTCGTTTGATACCCATATCGTACAAACATTGTAGAGTCACCCCTGGCCCACCCTAATGGCGATATCTCGAAAAGGCGTCCACCTATAGACCTAATGCCCCCTCCCTCTTAAAATGCTCCGTAACACCTTTCGTTTGATACCCATATCGTACAAACATTCTAGAGTCACCCTTGGTCCACCTTTATGGCGATATCTCGAAAAGTCGTCCACCTATAGAACTAAGGATTACTCCCTTTTAAAATACTCATTACCACCTTTCATTTGATACCCATATCGTACAAACACATTCTAGAGTCACCCTGGCCCACCCTAATGGCGATATCTCGAAAAGGCGTCCACCTATAGACCTAATGCCCACTCCCTCTTAAAATGTTCAGTAACACCTTTCGTTTGATACCCATATCTTACAAACATTCTAGAGTCACCCCTGGCCCACCCTAATGGCGATATCTCGAAAAGGCGTCCACCTATAGACCTAATGCCCACTCCCTCTTAAAATGCTCAGTAACACCTTTCGTTTGATACCCATATCGTACAAACATTCTAGAGTCACCCCTGGCCCACCCTAATGGCGATATCTCGAAAAGGCGTCCACCTATAGACCTAATGCCCACTCCCTCTTAAAATGCTCAGTAACACCTTTCGTTTGATACCCACATCGTACAATCATTCTAGAGTCACCCCTGGCCCACCCTAATGGCGATATCTCGAAAAGGCGTCCACCTATAGACCTAATGCCCACTCCCTCTTAAAATGCTCAGTAATACCTTTCGTTTGATACCCATATCGTACAAACATTCTAGAGTCACCCCTGGCCCACCCTAATGGCGATATCTCGAAAAGGCGTCCACCTATAGACCTAATGCCCACTCCCTCTTAAAATGCTCAGTAACACCTTTCGTTTGATACCCATATCGTACAATCATTCTAGAGTCACCCCTGGCCCACCCTAAAGGCGATATCTCGAAAAGGCGTCCACCTATAGACCTAATGCCCACTCCATCTTAAAATGCTCAGTAACACCTTTCGTTTGATACCCATATCGTACAAACATTCTAGAGTCACCCTTGGTCCACCTTTATGGCGATATCTCGAAAAGGCGTCCACCTATAGAACTAAGGATTACTCCCTTTAAAAATACTCATTACCACCTTTCATTTGATACCCATATCGTACAAAAACATTCTAGAGTCACCCCTGGCCCACCCTAATGGCGATATCTCGAAAAGGCGTCCACCTATAGACCTAATGCCCACTCCCTCTTAAAATGCTCAGTAACACCTTTCGTTTGATACCCATATCGTACAAACACATTCTAGAGTCACCCCTGGTCCACCTTTATGGCGATTTCTCGAAAAGGCGTGCACCTATAGAACTAAAGCCCATTCCCTTTTAAAATACTCATTATCACCTTTCATTTGATACCCATATCGTAACACATTCTAGAGTCAGCCCTGGTCCACCTTTATGGCGATATCCCTAAATGGCGTCCATCCATAGAACTATGGCCTACTCTCTCTTAAAATACTCTTTAATACCTTCCATTTGATACACATGTCATACAACCACATTCCAGGGTTACCCTAGGTTCATTTTCCTACATGGTGATTTTCCTTATTTTGTTTCCATAGCTCTCAACTGAGTATGTAATGTTCGGTTACACCCGAACTTAGCCTTCCTTACTTGTTTATACTTTGCGTTGTTCACTTGACTTATTTCCACTTTGTTATTTTTCTTCTTCTTCCATTCTCTTTTTTTATTATTTTCTTGCGCTTTTTCATCTCTTTGTTTGCTCTGCTTTATTGTTCTTAAATTTTGTTAGTGAATTTAAAGTTTCTTGACTTTTGATAGTTTTATTTCCCCTTATGTCAGAGAAATTCAATTTTCGGTAACAAGATAAATTGATTAAAAAAATATTTGCAAACATTTACACCTGCTGAACTTTTTTTTCGTTGTTGTGTTAAGAGGGGAGGGCTACTGTTTATTTTGCTCTTGCATTGTCGCAAAGGGGTGTAGTTGAAAACTTAAAATGAGCGGACGAAAGTACTTTATTGGCATTTCTTTCTTCGAAACTTTTTGTTATGTTGAAAAAAGTAGAAGCCAGCATACCACTTACATTCATAAACTGTTTTTGTACTCTGGGTAGGTGTTTGCCTATAAGTATACTTCATTCAGTGGAGGGAATGCTTTACATCATAGTCTGTTCGTGGAATTGTGAAACGGTATATTTTGCGTTGCATACTTTTAGGAGTACATTTTTTTTTTATTTCCAACACTTGATTGGATTACAATAACTTGGAATATTTTTTTAATATGTAGTATACGAAATAAAATAAATAAAAGTAAAAACTGCATGTTTTTAGAGTTCGGAATTTTGCTGGCCAACCACATATTAGATCTTCATCTTTTTCAGCTACGCTGTGAAATATTCATTCTAGTTCTCTTCGAGGCAAGTAGACACCAGCAATTCAATGCCCAGTTAATAAACTAGGTATACCTGTAGAAGAATAGCTGAATATTCGCTTCCAGGCCATGCTATAGACTCCGCATGACTGCAATCTTCTCAATAATTAGTCTTGATAAATGTGGGCAGAGAGACATGGTCTTTAATAATCATCATCACCATTAATTGGCTCTTAACCGCCTAAGCGATTTTGTTCGATGGGGAGTGTTATCGATGTTGATGGTACTTTGCCGGTTATAGATCCGGCACACTCCGGCAACAAAGCACCATTAAGGTACTAGCGCGACCATCTCGGGAACGATTTACATGACCACATTAAACCTTCAGGCTATCCATTTCTCCCCAACCCCTAGTTCCATGAGGAGCTTGGGGTCGCCAGAGCCTCGTCTGTTAATGAAACATGATTCGCCGCGGGTAGGTCAGGTTGACAATTGGGTTGGAGAAGCTATATATTGCGCTGGCAACCCCTTGAGAGGGTTCCCTCTTCGTATGATTTAATAAGCTTTAGTGAAATTTAATTTAATCGGATGAACCAAAATCCATAGCAAACTCACAGGAGGTTCGCCACTGGATATGCTGCTTCTTTGCTAAAAATCACTTGCAATATGAAATTGAAATCTTTTAACAAAATTATCAATTAATTTGTTTGTTTATTTTTATATATTAAAAAAAGCACTCTAGCACTTATAAAGCTAGCTATGTATGCGAATGTGTGAATGTATATGTCGACAAGAGTTCGAGTAAGAAAATCTCATGGCGTGTTAATTAACAATTAATAGCTGAATTCAGTAAGCCGTCTCTAGTCACTATTAGAGACTATTTGGGGTGAAAATCACTTTTGAGACAATTTGCCATTCTGTAAGCTGTCTCGCGTCTCCAGCCTCACAAAAGCAATCACTAATTTGTGAGCTGGTTCGGGGCAGATCACAAACGTGAAAATTTCAGAAAAAGTATGAAAATTATTTGCGAAAAACGCTTTAAATATATTCTTTTTATTCTTCAAATTAAAATAAGCATAGAAAAAAATAAAAAACAGAAAATACTTAAAAAAACAGAAATACTTAATTAAAGAACTCTAGCGGCGCCGCTGAGATTCGAACCTACACACTTTCGGATTTTCTATAAATGTTGTGAACGGTGTCTTAGCGAGCTGAGCCACAACACCACTCAACATTGCGTTGACAAAATGCGATGCTATATTATTTGTTCAATGTATGAGTAAATTGTCATTTTGGTGAATTTCGTTGATATGGTGAATTGTTTTTGTGACTTTCGTTTACTGAATACCGAAATCATCTCAAGTCACAAAAATTGTCTCTAAAAGAAAATCTCAAATTTAGAGACTTGAGATGAGACTGAATTACAGAATTCAGCCGTAAATCACAAACACTTGCGCAAGCTATATGTGTGAAAGTAAGCATGAATGTGTTAGTTTTCCCAATACTATGCTTGTTTGTGTGTGTGTGTTTGTGAGGCTCGCATGTGTGCTTGCATTTAAAAGCTTCACAGCTCTACAATCAAATTGACCGCAGCAGACGTGGCAACAGACAGCTAAAGCCACAATAATTAACATACTACAGAAATAACAACAACGCCAACCAACATCGACAACCAGACAGATAGACAGTTTGAGAAGTTCAAGCAGCTAACGAAATAAGCACACAAATCTATATGCATCGCGTGTGGAAATGCGGGCAACTGCACCACTACATAGACGAAAAATACCAAGCAAGTGAGCTTTATTTCCTTGAGAGTGGAGATTTCTCTTGAGGCATCTATGTGGGTGTTTGCGTTTTGTGTGTATGTTGCTAATATTTGTCTGCTATTAGGGGGACTCATGATAGCATATAAACTTATAAGTTGTAAAATTATATCCATTTACACACGCTGTTATATGAACGCACCTAGTAATACTCTTGATAAACTTTATTGTTTATCAGCTGTATTATTGCCGAACAACATTTTTTGATTGTTATACAAATTAAAAAATGCCAAGACTAAGTGAAAAATCAAAACTAAAACGCCTTTACTTGCTGATGTTGGAAATTTTTGATGAAAATGCCTGCTGTAATGTCTGCAAGGTTGCATTCCTTTGAGTTTACCGCGTTTACACAATGAAATATGCGCGTAAATTTATACAAATTGTGTAAATGATTTTTCATACAAAATTTGACAGCTCGTGCGTAAACTAGATAAATTTATACGTTTACACACTTTATAAGGCATTTATACGGTTACATGAGTCCCCCTATTAAATTAAAATCTTCAAAGAAAACTAGCACGGGATATGAGTAGAACGCAGTTGCCGATTGCTGGGAGTCTGGCAAATTTGGTACTTTTACGGTCTTTTGTTATATTTTAGATTAAAGCAGTGTGGCATCACTGACGTAGATAAAGTGCTGTAACCATACATATTCCTATATTGCTAATGGAAAATGGTTGCAATGTGTTTTGAATTCGAAATCAAAACAAGACAGCCTATAAAATGTTTGTGATTGTAGCAGCATAAGTGTGACAAGAAAAAATTTTAATTTAGGTACATTCGATTATTGAATACAAAAACAAAAACGTTTAAACAGCAATATATCGGCACTCTGATGTTTGGGAATGTACCTAGCCTTTTGTGGCAATATAGGAGTATTACATATATGGCTGTAACTATGGCAAAGCATTTTTCATTTAAAAATCTGCATTGAATTCTCATCTAGGAGAAATAGCATATGAGACTGAAATCAGATCATGCGACAGCAAATCACTTTTCATTGATTTAGTTCTTACCAAATCTCTTTGTGTGATATAATAACAGGCTCAAAGTTTACATTATTTCGCCACAAATAATGAAAATATACAGTAGAGGAACATGTAAAAACAAACAAGCTAGCAATGCATAGAACACTTTTGATGATCTGTTTTTTGTACACCTTACAATATTGTAACAAATTTAGGGGAACTCCGCTTATTTTACACCTTCGGCAAACGTTCGAATCGCTAAACTGTTGAATAAATAACTCCAATATTCAATAATGCAAAATGGTCTTTATTAGCCTACTTTGAAAGTACTTCACAATAACACTTATACTTCACAACCAATAGCGTGCTTAAATCAAAACTGATTACTGACCACTCAGCTTGTGCTGCTTTTATACTCTCTGCCCCAATGTCTAGACGTTTCTTCTTCTAGAATCTTCTACTTGGTTACCAGCTATGTGCGTGTGTATTTGTAGTTTATAGCCTCTCGCATAGCCATATGCGTGTGTATATGTGGGTACTACTTCGACTGATGACTACATCTGTGTGTGAGTTATCTCTTTGTTGCCTTGTATGTATGTGGGTAAATGATGGTTAATGTGTTTATGTAGCTTGCTTTAATGTTTTTGTAGTAGTTTTCCATATATAAAATTTTGAAAAATAGAAAAAGTGCGATAATTCTATACCAAAAACGAATAAAATAACGACATTAAATACATATTTCAGTTCTATTTATGGAGGTTGTTCTTCCCACTTAAAAAAAAAATAGATTTCGAAAAAAGATGCTATGAGGGTAGCCAAATTATGAGACCAACTAGTTCTTCTGCCTTTGAGTGACCCTTCCATAAAACAAAGATTTGTAATTCTATGGGTGGAATCCATAGTATTTTTGCGCAGAACACCTTTCTGGGTGGGTCCAACACCGGTTTACAGATCAAAACTATTTTCGCGAAGAACACTTATGTATGTTCACAATTTTTTGTGTGGACACGACAACATTACAACAACCACATGAAAATCGCCAACTTCAACGGCAAATATCTCCGGACATAGATACAATTTTTCTTTTTCGCCTTCGGATTATTATTGTCGAGGTCAATACGCGTCTTTTGATACCCCTCCCGATATTTTTGGTAGCGTATTAGCAGTCGACCCCTCAACTAGACTTTTACCGCAACAATATATGTATGTCTCTACACATTAGAGGAACTATCACTTTAAAAAATTTTATTTACCTAGGTGTAAGGTGAGAACAGCGTTGTTAAGTAATATTTTCAGGCCCACTGCCTCCGGGGTGAAATGTACACCGCAAACAAATACATCTTTTTATCAAAATGATATTTTTTCTCACACCGTTGGATCCTCAAATTTGTCAACCACCGCGAAAGAAGTTGAGGATCTTTCGGTAGATGATAAAAACAACCGCGATGATTGTCGGCATTATTAATACATTTATTTACTACACATTCTCTAAATAGGGGAATTTTTTAAATATTTGATTTTTTAGGCACACGCGCTCTTGGCAAAAAGTTTTCGAATTGAAGTTTTTTTCTATAATGTTGAAAAATTTTCCCAAATGCCTACATTGATTTTTTTTAAGTTCATATTATAGGTAATTAGAATTTTAGAGTTTTTGTTTTGCTATAAACAAGATATTTCTACATTTATATATAATTGCATGGATTTCATTATCACTAATGCAATATATATATAATAAGTATATTCATCTTGGAATATTCTACAATCACAGTAATGCACTTGTATCCATAACTTAATTCTAATTGAGGCAGGTCAACCATGAACCAATAAACAGATCCCGCATTAAGAAATGAGAGAGCACAAAATCATAGTTAGCTGTGAAATAAATTTTCTCATCGTGACGTCACGCTTTTGACAACATGTTTCATTGCTGACCCAGTGTTCAGACTTTATTCCAATCGGAGTATTTTGCTCCGCTCTTACTTCCTACTACATTTTTTATCTCGAAGGTTTATTTGGGTCGAGTTGAAAACTAAATAGTATTACTACCTAATATCTTTTGGTTGAATTTTTTATTATATACGTATGAAAAGCTGATTGTTTACAAGTGACGATTGGATGAAATGACGTGAATTCATTTTTCGTGTCTTAAGACATGTTCTTCACATTCTACTCACAGTTTTTGTACTTTTTTCGTACGGAATGAGAATAGAAGGAGTAAAACGTAAGCAAAAAATGTGTCCGGGCGCGATCTGTAAATCCTGCCAAAATTTGTGCTGTATGTTCTAGAAGTTTTATATAAAAATTAAGTACGTTGAGTCAGTGAGGCCAGCTAACACAGTTTTGCGATAACAGTCGCCAATTGGGGGCACCAAGCGAGGTCAAATCTTCCTCCAACTATCTCTCCCAACTCCGTGAAGGTCTTCTCTTTCCTCTGTTTACAAACTGCCGAGCGTATTCGTTAATCCGCATAACATGCCCCACCTAGCGGAGCCTTTGGATTTTGAATCGCTGCACTATCGTCATGTCTGCGTAAAGATTATATAGCTCATCATTATACCTCCTTCGATACTCGCCGTCGACATCACGCATAGGACTATAAACCTTCAGGAGAACTTTTCTCTCGAATACTCCAAGAGCCATCTCATCTTCTCTCGACACCTTCCATGATTCCGAGCCATACATCAGGACAGGTATGATGAGTGACTTGTAGAGCGAGAATTTTGTTCGTCGAGAGAGGACTTTACTTTTCAATTACCTAAAGAAGCACTTGTTGGCAAGAGTTATTCTCCGTTTGATTTCTAGGTCGACATTGTTTTTGCTTTTAATGCTGCTTCCCAAATGAACGAAATCCTTCACAGTCTCGAATGTATATGCGTCAACAGTGAGCTAAAAACTGCAAGACCCACTTTCTTTTTGCTTTTTTTATCTTATACCAACTTTTCGCCTCCATGTTTAAGCAGCCCGGCGGGTATCCCGCCATTACTTGGCACCTTGTGATTTTTTAGCCGTGATATTGGATACCGGGGAGTGTTTTTCATCATCGGCGATCGGGGTATCGGGTTCGTCTTCCCCCACACTCTGTACGTCAGTTACCAGGTCGCCATTGTCCTTCCTACAAGAATCTGTCCCGGTCTTCAAACCCTAGGCCATTAAAAGAGCATGAAATATGTATGGTACACCGAAAATAATAATAATAATATTTTTTCACGATAAATATCCGGGGGGATAGAATGTGGTGTGTTAGTTAGAGCATTAATTGGTCATCCTACACGTTTTAGACCGGCTCCATGTACATCTGATAAGGCAGATAACTTTTTTGCTGAGATACATTTCATGGCAAAAATACAACCGAAAGGTTTTCCAAGCCACCAAATCAATTTGATGTTAGTTGTTCGCCCGCTTTCAAAAAGGAAGAAAAATATACTCCGAAAATTTAATTTTTACTCCGGTGTAGTCGTTTACTCAGGTAACAGTTTTAAATACTCCGAACACTGGTAGCGAAACATGAGAGAAATGTAAAATGAAAAAAAAAAAAAGAAATGGAAAAATTTCAAAAGCGCTACGTCATCAAACTTTTTTTCAAATTCGATTACAAATACAACAATTCCGGAATGCGGGATCTTAGTTCATTCGATTATGCAGGTCAACATACAAAAAAGCAGAAACACACATACTGACCAACAATTTTGTTACCAGTTAAATTTGCCACATCTTGGATGATTTGCTGACTGAACTCACTACACCCACCACTTATTCACTTCGCTTTACTAATTAAAATCATTCTTTTAAAGTTTTAAACACCTTTTAATTAATTATTTTGCAATTTTGTTAAACCAATGTCCAATTTCAGTTGGACAATTTGTCAGCACACACACACATTTCTGTTGCCACATATTTTACGTATCACTAATAACAAAGCCAGCCAAAAGTTGCACATTGTGCAATTTGAGTTCGTATTTTCACACCGACACTAATACGCCAATTACACGGCTCAAGTATCCTTGTGCCAATTACCAATTTGCACAAGGATTTGCCTGTTGTGTGCACTGGTTGCGCTATTTGCGCAGAGAACTGCGCTAAAATCAAAACGATTTTGATATTTACGCATGTCTGCAAATATTGCACATGCTTTTTTCTTCGTGTGTGGTGAATCTTACACAGTTTACCTGTGGTTTCTGATAATATAACATCAGTAATTATTGCTTAAAAATGTTAATATCGAAGGCGTAAGGACCATCTCTAGCTTGTAACAGGAATTCACACAAATTCAATAATACATAATAATTTTTTATACAATTAGAACACATGTTTCATTTGGTGCGCTAGTTGAAAAATGAATATTGCGCAGTGCTGCAATGAGTTGAGCTGGTCTTGCAACTAAAATATAAAAATTATAAATACAATGGAAAATAAACGCTTCTGGTGCGAGTTTTTCGACTTATACTGTGAATTACCAGCACTGTGGAAAATAAATAGTATTTTTTTATACAATTAGTGCCTTTTTTATACAATTAAAACACATGTTTTATTTGTTGCGCTACATTAAAAATGAATATTGCGCAGTGTTTTTGAGCCGTGTATGTCAAAATTTTCATTTGCACAAATTCCGTCGTTTTATATTTGCGCATGGCTTTTGTGTCATGTATGGGCCGTCTAACGATGTGTGATCACGATCGTTTGCTTTCGCTTGTCACTCACTAAAATTAACAGTGAATGCAGAAGGAAAAGTCCATGCTACTTTTTGGGCACATAATAAAAACAATATGCTGCAATGTTAAAGTGACTTTTAATACGTTTTAGTTAGTATTATTAAGTTCCTTTGAACATACATATTAATATTAACAATTTAAATATTAATTATTAATAATTAGTAATAATTAATTAATTATTAATAAATATTGACAATTTAATATAACTATATTTTTATACGTTCTACTTAAGCGCCAAATACACGACACGAACATTTCCGCGAACATTCCGCAATCTTGTTCGCAGCTTTGGCCATACACCATACGAACTTTTGGCCGAACATTAGTTCTCTTTCAGACAGCGATGAATATGGACAACAATTGTGCTGCAGCAATATTGCTCGCTGTGGCAATTAAGCGTAAAAAAAAGAGAGAAGATCGCAAAAAAAGAATTTGGTGCAAAGAATGATTTAAAAAACGAGCAGTTCTTGGACAAAGTGAGCTTATTAAAGAACTGGAATTCACGTCACAAAATGATTTTAAAAATTACGTTCGTATGAGCAAGACAACATTTGACCAACTTTTACAAAAAATTTTGCCACTCATAACGAAACGGGATACAATAATGAGAGAAGAGATTCCCCTCATCACCGCCTTGCTTTAACTTTGCGCTTTCTAGCTAGTGGCAATAGCTTTGAAGACTTAAAATTTTTGACAGCAATTGCGCCTCAAACGCCAAAGGTCCTTCTTGATCTTTCAAAAAGCATAGGAAATCATAGCACCAAAGAGTAGGAACATATTCATCTTCAGCAGCAGTACCAGACTTCAAACTATCTCAATTTTTTTTTGATTCACGCCGGTATTGCGCCCGCAAACTACTTATTTTTTTTATAACTGTATCCTTTGTGGCATCAGGATCTACTTCTTTTAATTTTTCGATTAAAGTCGCATAATCATTATTCTTTTTAATTCTATTACAATAATCTTTGCTTTTTACTTGCCACAATGATGGCAAAGATTTATACATTTCAATAAATTCACTCAGAAATTTTTTATTGTCCATTTTACTTTTCCGCGCACGTCTGTTCCGTTCAAAAATTACTACGATTATGAGCTATTTCGCCATACACGCAGGAACAGTTCGCGCAAATGTTCGCCAAAAATTAAAATATTTTGATTTTTGGAGAACATTTGCGCGAACAGGCAAACACCACCATACACGACAGAAAAGGTCGCAGAAACATGACATAACGGGAATGTTCGCGGAAATGTTCGTGTCATGTATTTGGCGCTTTAGTTTTATTAATTTTCATAAATGTTTTTTATTGAATAACTTTATGTTTTGAAAATATATATTTCTATCTTTACATTTACTTTGTTTTATAGTTCTTTCCTAATGAAAAAGTGAATTTTTTTAAGTAAATTTTGCATTGAATAAACACCATACCTTCTTTTATAAAAAAGTTTTATCTGACTAGCGCGACCTCCGCGTTCTTAGTTATACGAATATAAGTAAATATAGTCAGGATTAGCTTGAAATCAAATAACCAAAGTCCTTTTTAAATTCTAACTTCACAGTCCACATTTTTTTTAGCACACTGTGTGGAGTTTTCACTTAATTTTTACACACACTTACGCAATTGTTTTAGTATTTGTGTAGCCGGCTCTGCTAATAACATATAATATCACTAATAAGTTATTACTCACCTTTTTATTCACTAATATTCAATATTATTTTATTTTTTCTTACTTCTTTGTTTCTTATCTTCTTTTGACGATTTGCATTGTAAAAAGAGAGAGAAAAGTTGACAATTAGAATGCACTCAACTTTAACTCAAAGAAAAATATTTTTCGTCGCGCTTTTGCGAACAGCCATAAAAAGAAATGTCAGTAACCATAATCTTAATATGCGAGTAGTTTCTGTTCGAAGCAAACATGTTAAGTGATGTCTCTTGTTAATTTATCCTCTTTGGTTTGTGTTGCTGACAGAATCAGACCGGATAAATTTTTTAGATTGTTATCATATCACTACAAAAACATATGCTATAACAACATATTAGACCAAAGATATGATATCATGCCATATAAAAATCACATCATAATATATCACTTTAGGACAAATGGTATCAGTGTTTTACACCAAAAATTCTTCGACATCTACGATCAGATGTTAAAATAAAAAGTCATCATATCAAAGTCATCATATCACTTTTTCAGCTACCTTGACAGAGGGTATGAAAGTGTGATTTATGTGGTATGATATTTGGGAAAATGAATGCATGCGCTACAAAAACGTACTTTTCATTTGGATTTTGTACTTATTTTGGTACATACAGTCCTGCGACATTGGCAACTAGGACTACGTATGGTTGTCCGTCCATATGTTAAGCACTGAATAAAAATTTGTTTCGCAGATATCCTAATTAGCACATACATAAACCATAAACATATGCATGCTTCTAGCATATACAATGTATTTAGGCACGACTTACTGATTGATTTTGCAGCTATTATCCTGAATGCTTGCAAAGCAGTTCAGAGTCTTTGAAAATTGAACATACACCCCAATTAGAAATACAATGGTGTGCAATACAATAACAGCAAGGAGAAGTGATGAATTTGTCAAGCAATTTATTTCACAAATTGTGTACCAAAATGTTGTTATAGTTTGAAACTTTTTATGTCGTGTTGCTATTGTATTGCACAGCACTGTACAAATATATGTATGTGTCCGTATCTAAGAACAAAGGGGAAATAACTATATGAAATTGTTTGGTATGAAAGCGCACAGATACGCTATTGCAGCAGCAGCGGAAATCACTGGGTGGGCGTGCGATTTCATATCCAACTGCTGTGACTTTCTAGTCACCAGCTTTGATATCAATCTTTCCACTCTGTTCACTGTTGTTGTAGCGCGGAAATTGTGTTAAGAGTGAAATAAGTTTATGGACTAACTAACTAACTTTATTCTGATACTTAGTAGTCAGTATCTATCTACATAAGATCCGCTCTATTGCAAATGCTTGATTGCATCTGGTAGACTATTGGATTAAGTACCGCCTGAATGCGCCTGACTTTCGTGGAGGCGATTGATATGTAGATTTGAGAATGTTTGAAAGCAATATTAAATATGAATGTTATAAGTGACACCGCACTGTGCGCCTACACACACAGAGTGTGTGTTTGTATGTGTTAAAGATGTTGACTAAGTGCTGCTTAATAGGATTTTCCGTGACTCAAAATAATTGAGCGCATAATTGGTTTCGAAGCGATTTCAAGGAAATTTACGGTAATGAAGCGAAATTCAATGAGAAAAATGTTGAAAATAGAAATGGTTGAAATAGAAAAAATACGATGAAGTTATAGGAAAAATTGGTAGCAAGTTGAGGTGATACATTTTCTGAGATACTGCGTTTTCAGAGCTTTTCTTTAGCTAGAGATTTTAAATATTTAAGTGCGCTTTCATTAATATGCGCTCGTAAATAATAACGCTTCATTTAGTTTCCCAAAAGTGTCTTGAAATCGTATTTCAAGTCACCATTTTGATAAACTTAATTGAGGGTAGAAATTGTAGACCTTAGAAGTTCCTCAGACCGTACATTTCCAGAAGAATTTCACGTTTGAGCTATATTTTGTTGTATTTGCACTTAAGTCAGTCTCATGCGACACTCATGGGTCGCCATCGAATCGGTAGGCTTTTTGGTTATAGATATGCTTCTTGATGGGTTTTTACGGCGTGCAAGTGTCTTTTGGAAAATTCGCATTAGATAGTATCACGGTCCATCGTTTGAAGGGCCTATAGAAGCTTAAAACAAAATTAGAGATCACATTTCAAACTAGAGCTATGGTTCCTGATAACATCGAACGACGTTTGAAAATCAACTGTTTTGGAAACCAGGAAGGATACTGGAACCTAAGATTTCTAGCTCCAGTTAGAGGAATGTGTGAATGATGATAAGCAGATATGGTGTGAGCATTTTAAATAGCAACGTATCATATCAGGATATTTCTTCCATAGGCAGCCATCATAGAAATACCGGGAATGGAATTTATAGTTATAATAACGTATTGTGACGAATATTAGTGACACTAAGTGATACTCACATCACTAATCTGATACTAAGTAAATAAAGCCACAACAACAATAAAGCAAGCAGTCACTTGTATCTACATAAGCGAGTCAATTATTATGTCTACACATATGTACGTACACGCAGCGGAGGGAAACGCACAAACACATGCATATATCTATCTGAGATGCTCATAAAAGTAGGCTATCATTTTGAAATCACAAGAACAGAACAACAAGAGAAAGCAAGGGTATGATCAAAACTGGGAGCGCAGGATGCAAGTATCGCTGAATTTCAGACAGAAGTCGATGATTTGAAGGGTCGTATGGAGCAGTTACAACTAAATCGCCGATTTCCTACAGACGATTCCCGAAGGAGAGCGGAACAACTATGAAGCATTGATGGCCGCTGTCGAGAGACGTTATGGAAGTGAGCATAGAAAACAGATATATCACATTGAGTTGCATAACCGTTACCAAAAATCGAATGAGACTTTGCAGGAGTTTGTGGCGGATGTTGAAAGATTGGCTCATCTCGCAAATGCAGACGCACCCGTGGAATACATCGATAGGATTAAAATTCATAGCTTTATAAATGGCATACGGGACGTGGAAACGAAGCGAGCGACATACGCACCCCCAAGACCTACATTCACAGAAACGGTATCACATGCTCTGATTCAGGAAACAGCATCGCTTCTGTGTAAGCCAGCGTTCAAAGCACGCCGTGTGGAGGCAGAAAGGACAGACTGGGTGAACACAATATTGGAGGCGCTGAAAGGATCGCAAAAGCGGAGTGAAAGACATCAAATGCGGGAAGCCCGGTCATATTGCACGTCATTGCGATCTTGATCCTAGTGGTTTCAATAGCATGGGTGGTCTTAATAACAAAGCTGGAGGCGATGAGCAAGAACGAGTAAGATGTAAAGATCGAAAACTTGCCCCAGCTATTGAATGTCCTGTGATATCTATCTCGCAAATTGGAAGAAACTCGAGCAGTCTTACCGTCAAAGGAAATGTGGATGGTAAGGAGCGTGTACTGACTGTAGATACGGGCCCATATCATTCTTTAATCCGATCTGATTTGGCCAACAGGGGAGTAAAGCCATTACCTGGAGCAAGGTTTCGTACGGTCACTGGCTATTATAACCAAATCCAGAGAGAAGTGATCTGTGAAGTCTTAATTGGGAATGCATTGTTCTACACAAATTCGTTGTGGCGGAGATCGTTGATGAAGTCATACTGGGAGTGGACTTCTTAGTTGACCATGACATCAGGATCGATATGCGGAGAAAGATTATGTGCTATAAGAACAAGGATGTGCCACTTGACTTCAGTTTAGAGAAAGGGTTCAGCAGTAAGCGAGTGCCGGTTGAGGAGATTCGACAGAGACCACAAAAGTCAAAGAAAGTGGATCAAGGAAAGTAGATCGGGCAAAGGTTGGTGGAACGAATGGGCCAAACAAATCAAAACCGAAGGTACCTGCGAGAGGCACACTGGCATTGAAAAACCCTAATGGACGCACTAAAAAGAACGAGAGAATTTCCCAGAAAGAATGCAAGGGTGGTTTCAAGCCAAGTCGCACTACTGTTGGGAAACGTCGGAACGATACTGATTATGTGAAGCCAATCCGTCAAGAGCAAGCTCTACGAAGTAGTTCATTGGCCAAACAACAGATTTTGAGGGAACGATCCAGAGTAATGAGTAGTAGAATGAAACACAGGTACGACAAGAACAATAATTCGGAAGGTTTCTTGGAGGGAGATTTGGTACTGCTATACAACCCTCACCTGCGGAAAGGTGTTCCATCTGAATTTTGGTGCAGTTGGGAAGGCCCGTGCAGAGTTGTGAAGAGGATCAGTGATGTCATCTACCGCATACAAACAATTGGGAAACCACGAAATAGAAGGGTGGTTCATTTGGAGAGGCTAGCAGCGGTTTGATCGAGAGATTTGTCTGATCGGGACGATCAGACTTAGGTTGAGGGCAGTGTTACGAATATTAGTGACACTAAGTGACACTCTCATCACTAATCTGATACTAAGTAAATGAACCATAAAGCAGTCACTTGTATCTACATAAACGAATCAATCATTATGTCTACACATATGTACGTATACGCAGCGGAGGGAAACGGACAAACACATGCATATATCTTATCTGAGATGCTGACAAATCATTTGTGCAAGTATCACTCATATATACACGCGCATATGAGAAGCTATAACGTGCATCTGTAGTTATAGCTGGTAATTTTATAGTTGGTAAACAAATAGTAAATTCTAGAAACGCCTAGAAATATGCTAACGAGGAAACCAAAGAGTACAAAAGCAGCGCCAGCTGAGACATGGCAATCAGTTTGATTTAAGCATGCTATCTGTTGAGAAGTAGAAGTGTTATTGTGAAAGTAGACTAATAAAGACCATTTTGCATTATTCAATATTGCGGTTATTTATTCAACAGTTTAGTGATTCGAACGTTAGCACAAGGTTGCAAATAAGAGGAATTGCACTAACTTCGCAACAGTATAGTTTGTTGTTCTTATTGTTATTTCAACATCACGTCATTTGCTTTTCCAAAACCACAATTCATTTCTAAAGTTAAAACTATATTTCTCCTCCTAAAAGCATGCTACACGAAATTTAACTTTTCACATATAGAAGTTAATAAGCATATAAATAAGTGATACTATATTTACTTAGCCATCTTTCAGGCGTAATTTTTTGAAAACAAAACGATAGCATACGCTTTACCTTGTCACACAATTTTTGTAAGCTTAAGTGAAAACAAAAAAAAAAAAAAAACAAACAAAAGTAACCAATAAAATATTTAAGGCCTTGCTGCTACACATGCTTGTGCCTCATACTTGGGTGTGTGTGTTTGTATAAGCGTGTGTGTGTGTACTATATCCATTTGTGTATTTACAGCTACAGGATACAAATAAATTGCTTTAATTGATTTATTACGTATGCGAACTCTTGCCAATTTCTAAGGAAATCGCTGTAACAACAATAAAGCGAAAAGGGAAGCCCTGTTGCGTGCGTGCTTATAACAAAAGTTAGCTCTTCTGTATCTTGGTAATGGTAATCATTTGTAGAAAATTTCCTACATTTTCCATGCTTGCTTTTATGGAGCTTTGCGGCCAAGAAATTATAAAGCAAACTTAAATTTTTCCTTTTCCCTCCTGCGCGTTTCGACGCTCTCACGTCTTCCTCAGGGGGTATTGTTAAATTATACTTATCTAAATTTTTGAGTACATTTTCTATTTATTTGAACGCAGTACCAACATATATATTAACTATTACTAGCTAGCTCTGCATCTATCTTTCTATTATTAAAAATTTACTTTTTTACTTAAATATGAGGGAGATATACTGAGAGAGTGAAACTAAACAGAACATGAAAATGTGTAGTTAAAGATAGACAAAGAGGTGGGGTAGGGGTGGGGGAAGCGGTAGTGGAAGAGGTAGATGTATAGTTATAGCCGGAGGTAGAGGGAGTAACGGAAGGGAAAGGTTGAGTAGGAGGGAATTGGGTAGGGAAAAGTATAGAAAAGGAGAGGGTGAGCAGGAGAGGAATATTGAATGGAAAAAGGAATGAAAGCAGAAAGACAAAGAAAAGCGAAAAGCAATCGGGAAGGTGAAAGGCGTATGTTGAAAAACAGATAGAGGATAAGGAGAGGAAAGGCAAAGAAGATAGGAGAATTCGGATAGAGGTAATAGGAGAAGTATCGGAAATGAACTAGGGAAGGAAATAGAAAGGCAAGCTGAAAGTTGGATAGCATACAACCATACAGAATGGCACCCGAGACACCACTGTAATATCCTCCAAATACATAGAATCCATTACGTTGTTTGAACAGTTGAAACAGGTAGCACGATCCGATCTTCAGTCCTAGCGAGTTAAGGAACATAGAAAGTTCCCTCCATAAGTCATGTCTGTTGTAAGAGTCGACTTCTATCCAGGGACCGAAGGGCTTTTAAGTAGAATAATAAGTTTCACTATTGCTTTACTATTAATAAATAAAAAAAATAAATATTTCAGGGGGATCATCATGTCTTCCAGAGGGTACTCTTCTCGTCATCCCTCTAATAGAAAAGTAAAGGCCTTCCCGTTGCCTTTACGTCTAACAGTTGTACAGCTTATTTTCGGCCGGATGTAGAACGAGTGGCTGTGGCGTGAATAATAAGAAATCTTTACCTTGCTCGATATATTCAATCATCTGCAACCAGTTATATGTACAATTGAAAGAGGATATAAATATCACATTTCCAGTGTTCGGTACATTGCATACAAAATTGTGTAAATAATAAATGAAGAAGGTTGAAAGCAATCAAAAGCAAATGTAAATAAAATTTCATAAAAAAAAAACGAGCGCCACATGAAATTTCAGCGAATTTTCGAAGCCAACGTATAGTTTTCTATGGGAGATGCTGCAGCTCATTGCAGTTCTTGTATATTTTTTTTAAACCCACTCTAGATGATTGGTAGGTCCACTGGCACTGACAATGAGTGTGCAAATTCTCCCTGCCACTCGTTGTGCTCTGCAATGATCGGCTGTTGTAAATATTTTCAATTAAAATCAATACAACAGGCTCAAAAATCCCACAAGGAATTATTACTGTGATCGCCTGCCAGGCACAGAAAATGTTAAAAAAAAGAAATATATATTTATATTTATATACATATAAACAACTTTCTTCATATACACTCCAGCTCATATTAATGGGTGCAAATTTAAAAAAAATTGGGCACAAATTTTCTTACCCTTCTAATTTTCAAAAAATTTCAGTCTTTTACTTCTAAAAAAGTCGAAAAAAATATTCTGAAAATTCAAAATTTTCAACGTTGGCTTAATTCGACACGATTATTTTTCGATTTCGAATTTCAAAATATTCGTCAGACAAAATTCTTAAAAGTCATTGAAATTTTAGTGCCACTATTGATTTTTCTATTTCGATTTCAAAAAAAGTCGACAGAGAAAGTTCTGTAAGCCCAGGAAAGTTTTTGAGCCACTACTGAACTTTCGGCTTCGAATCGAAAAATATTCTAAAAATTCAGTTAGCTAATTCTTATTTTAACATAATTTCATTACACCATTATTCTTGACTACGACTTCTAAAAAATTCAGGAAAATTTTTGGGCTAATTCTACACATTCTATTTCGACTTCTAAACAGAATTGATAAAAAAAATCTGTAAATTCAGCGAAAAATAAATATATGCTTCCAAATTATTGACTTTGAATTCAATTCAAATATTTTTGTGCACTTCTAAGTTTTCGATTAAAAACACGACAAAAAAATTCTGAGAATTAAAACTCGAGAAAAAGAACTGAAACTTAAGGAAAATTTTTAGGCTGGTGCCAAATTTTCGAAATGGAATTGAGAAAAATTTTTGTGACAGTAAAAATTCTGAAATTGAGGGAAGTTAATTAGTACTAATTTTTGGACTTCGACACCTAAAATGCTCTGGAAAAAAATTCTGAAAATTTAGAGAAGAAAAACTTTCGACAAAAAAATTTCTGAAAATTGCGGTAAGTGTTTGACTTCAACTTTCAAAAAACTCGACAACAAATTCTGAAACCTAAATATATGTCTTCAACTTATAAAATCAAAATATACTCGACAAAAAAGTTCTGAAAACTCCAGGAAAAAATAAATAATTAGTTCTCGACTTCGAATTCAGAGGAATTTTTGTGCTATTTCTAAATTAACGACTTTAACTGCTAAAAAACTCGACAAACATATTTCTGGAAATTTAGGGAAAAATATATTACTGCTTTTAAATATTTCGAAATTAATTTTAAAAAATCGGCAAAGAAAATTCTGAAGCCAATTCTAAGTTTTCCACTTGGCTTCGACTTCTAAGAGCCACAACAAAAAAAAAAAAAAAATATCAAAATTCAAGAGAGAAAACTAGAAAGTTTCTTCAAAATTTACGATTTCTAATTTAGGGAAATTTTTGTGCTACGTTTCGATATTCGAGAAAATTCTGAAAATTCAGATCAATTTTTGGCTCATTCTAAATTTTCGTCTTACTTCTCAAAAACTGGACAGAATTCATCTGTTGCAAAAAATTTATAGGCAAATTCAAAATTTTCGACATTTAAAAAACTTAAAAAAAATATCCAGAAATTCAAGGAAGAAATAAATGATGTATATGAGAACGATTTTCTGCCATTCCTTGGATTGGAGAGAAACCATTTCTTTCGTTCCGCCATAATCAGTGTCATTTTTCGTGCTGTAAACATTTCCTTCTGAGACAAAAAATTACACTGATGATGGCGGAACGCCGAAACCGGTTTGTTTCTGAACCAATTTTGACAAGGAATGACGAAAAATCCTTTCAATATGCACCAAAACAAAATGAAAAAATAAGTAACTGCTTAAAATTTGCAACTTCAGGGAAATTCGTCTAAATTATTTTACTTTACTTTAACTTACAAAAAACTCGACAAAAAATTTAGAGTGCAGAGAAATTTTTCAGCAACTGCCAAATTCCTGATTTCGACTTCTAAACAACTGGATGAAAAATTCTGAAAAATTCGGGAAATTACTACCTACGTTCACACTATTAAACTAACTGAAACTACTTTTCAATTTTGTAACTATTCATATGAGCTGAAGTGTATTTGTTACTACATATTTACATAGCAATTGACAGCGTGTAAAAATGACAACAACATTACGAATAACAACAAAGAGTTTTAAAATAATAAAACTTTTTCCTCCTTACTCATAGTTTGTGAGTTGAAGAGTTTTTCGTTTGGCATCGATAGCGTATGACAAGCTATCACACACGAAAGTATGCAATACTAGCGCGCTGTTAATTATTATTCAATACACTCGTGAATGCTCGAAAATTGTATATTTTATGTTGCTGCAAATGAAAAGAAATACGAAAAATCGAATTAAGAAAATATAAAAATGCAAAATTTTAACTAAATGCCAAGTTAAAATTTTAATTGAGGAGAAACTTAGTAATATACAGCATAGATAGTGGAATAATACCTTTAGGCGCTCATGACGATTTTGCAATCAGTTGAAAGGTCTTTATTTTCTATATTGGTTTTTCCTGCTTGTTGTTGTTGTAGTATTTAAAATGTTTCGCCCCACCTAGTAGATGAGATCACACAAGAATTGTCATCGAAATACATTAACAGAAGTTCGAGCAAACAGGCTGTCCCAATAGGACTGGATCAGCGCGACATTGGTGTTAGAGACATTGTTTCCATATTGCCTTGAAAAAGATGGTTGCGGTTGATACCGAAGAAGTAAGAGTTTCAACTGTAACAACGTATAGGGAGCAGTTGAGCCAAAGTGATGCACGACTTCGTGTGTAGTCTGCTTTCCTATTGTAATAATTGGGAATAGAGCCCTCAGAATCCCAGCGTGGACGTAAGAGGTTTACACAATCCAGAAATCAGAAGTAAGGAAGGTTAAGTTCGGGTGTAACCGAACATTACGTACTCAGTTGAGAGCTATGGTGGCAACATAAGGGAAAATAACCATGTAGGAAAATGAACCGAGGGTAACCCTGGAATGTGTTTGTATGACATGTGTATCAAATGAAAGGTATTAAAGACTATTTTAAGAGGGAGTGGGCCATAGTTCTATAGGTGGACGCCATTTAGGGATATCGCCATAAAGGTGGATCAGGTTTGACTCTAGAATTTGTTTGTACGATATGGGTATTAAATGAAAGGTGTTAATGAGTATTTTAAAAGGGAGTGATCCTTATTTCCATAGGTGGACGCCGTTTCGAGATATCGCCATAAAGGTGGACCAGGGGTGACCCTAGAATTTGCTTGTACGATATGGGTATCAAATGAAAGGGGTTAATGAACATTTTAAAAGGGAGTGGGCCTTAGTTCTATAGGTGGACGCGTTTTCGAGATATCGCCATAAAGGTGGACCAGGGGTGACTCTAGAATGCGTTTTTGAAAGGTCTTTATTTTCTATATTGGGTTTTCCTGCTTGTTGTTGTTGTTGTGGTATTTAAAATGTTTCGCCCCACCTAGTAGATGAGATCACACAAGAATTGTCATCGAAATACATTAACAGAAGTTCGAGCAAACAGGCTGTCCCAATAGGACTGGATCAGCGCGACATTGGTGTTAGAGACATTGTTTCCATGTTGCCTTGAAAAAGATGGTTGCGGTTGATACCGAAGAAGTAAGAGTTTCAACTGTAACAACGTACAGGGAGCAGTTGAGCCAAAGTGATGCACGACTTCGTGTGTAGTCTGCTTTCCTATTGTAATAATTGGGAATAGAGCCCTCAGAATCCCAGCGTGGACGTAAGAGGTTTACACAATCCAGAAATCAGAAGTAAGGAAGGTTAAGTTCGGGTGTAACCGAACATTACATACTCAGTTGAGAGCTATGGTGGCAACATAAGGGAAAATAACCATGTAGGAAAATGAACCGAGGGTAACCCTGGAATGTGTTTGTATGACATGTGTATCAAATGAAAGGTATTAAAGAGTATTTTAAGAGGGAGTGGGCCATAGTTCTATAGGTGGACACCATTTAGGGATATCGCCATAAAGGTGGATCAGGGTTGACTCTAGAATTTGTTTGTACGATATGGGTATTAAATGAAAGGTGTTAATGAGTATTTTAAAAGGGAGTGATCCTTATTTCCATAGGTGGACGCCGTTTCGAGATATCGCCATAAAGGTGGACCAGGGGTGATCCTAGAATTTGCTTGTACGATATGGGTATCAAATGAAAGGGGTTAATGAACATTTTAAAAGCGAGTGCGCCTTAGTTCTATAGGTGGACGCGTTTTCGAGATATCGCCATAAAGGTGGACCAGGGGTGACTCTAGAATGCGTTTTTACAATATGAGTATCAAACGAAAGGTGTTAATGAGTATTTTAAGAGGGCATGGTCCTTAGTTCTTTATGTGGACGCCTTTTCGAGATATCGCCATAAAGGTGGACCAGGGGTGACTCTAGAATTTGTTTGTACTATATGGGTATCAAATGAAAGGTGCTAATGAGTATTTTAAAAGGGAGTGGGCCTTAGTTCTATAGGTGGACGCCTTTTCGGAATATCGTTATAAAAGTCGACCAGGGTTGACTATAGAATGCGTTTGTACAATATGGGTATCAAACGAAAGGTGTTAATAAGTGTTTTAAAAGGGAGTGGGCCTTAGTTCTATGGGTGGACGCCCTTTCGGGATATCGCCATAAACGGGGACCAGGGGTGACTCTAGAATGCGTTTGTACAATATGGGTATCAAATGAAAGGTGTTAATGAGTATTTTAAAAGGGAGTGTGGCTAAGTTCTATAGGTGGACGCCTTTTCGAGATATCGCCATAAAGGTGGACCAGGGGTGACTCTAGAATTTATTTTGTACGATATGGGTATCAAATGAAAGGTATTAATGAGTATTTTAAAAGCGCGTGGGCCTAAGTTCTATAGATGGACGCCATTTCGAGATATCGCCATAAAGATGGACCAGGGGTGACTCTAGAATTTGTTTGTACTATATGTGTATCAAATGAAAGGTGTTAATGAGTATTTTAAAAGGGAGTGGGCCTTAGTTCTATAGGTGGACGCCTTTTCGGAATATCGTTATAAAAGTGGACCAGGGTTGACTCTAGAATGCGTTTGTACAATATGGGTATCAAACGAAAGGTGTTAATAAGTGTTTTAAAAGTGAGTGGGCCTTAGTTCTATGGGTGGACGCCCTTTCGTTATATCGCCATAAACGTGGACCGGGGGTGACTCTAGAATGCGTTTGTACAATATGGGTATCAAATGAAAGGTGTTAATGAGTATTTTAAAAGGGCGTGGGCCTTAGTTGTATAGGTGGACGCCTTTTCGAGATATCGCCATAAAAGTTGACCAGGGGTGACTCTAGAATTTGTTTGTACGATATGGGTATCAAATGAAAGGTGTTAATGAGTATTTTAAAAGGGCGTGGGCCTTAGTTCTATAGGTGGACGCCTTTTGAAGATATCGCCATAAAGGTGGACCAGGGGTGACTCTAGAATTTGTTTGTACGATATGGGTATTAAATGAAAGGTGTTAATGAGTATTTTAAAAGGGAGTGGGCCTTAGTTCTATAGGTGGATGCCTTTTCGAGATATCGCCATAAATGTGGGCCAGGGGTGACTCTAGAATTTTTTTGTACGATATGGGTATCAAATGAAAGTTGTTAATGAGTATTTTAAAAAGGAGTGGGCCTTAGTTCTATATGTGGACGCCTTTTCGATATATCGCCATAAACGTGGACCAGGGGTGACTCTAGAATGTGTTGTACGATATGCGTATCAAATTAAAGGTATTAATGAGGGTTTCAAAAGGGAGTGGCCCTTAGTTGTATATGTGAAGGCGTTTTTGAGATATCGGCCAAAATTTGGACCAGGGTGATCTAGAACATCATCTGTTGGGTACCGCTAATTTATTTATATATGTAATACCACGAACAGTATTCCTTCCAAGATTCCAAGGGCTTTTGATTTCGCCCTGCAAAACTTTTTCATTTCTTCTACTTAATATGGTAGGTGTCACACCCATTTTACCAAGTTCTTTTCTAAAGTTATATTTTGCGTCAATAGACCAATACAATTACCACGTTTCATCCCTTTTTTCGTATTTGGTATATAATTATGGTATTTTTTTCTTTTTTCGTAATTTTCGATATCGAAAAAGTGGGAGTGGTCATAGTCGGATTTCGCCCATTTTTTACACCAATATAAAGTGAGTACATATAAGTACGTGAACTGAGTTTAGTAAAGATATATCGATTTTTGCTCAAGTTATCGTGTTAACGGCCGAGCGGAAGGACAGACGGTCGACTGTGTATAAAAACTGGGCGTGGCTTCAACCGATTTCGCCCTTTTTCACAGAAAACAGTTATCGTCCTAGAATCTAAGCCTCTACCAAATTTCACAAGGATTGGTAACTTTTTGTTCGACTTATGGCATTAAAAGTATCCTAGACAAATTAAATGAAAAAGGGCGGAGCCACGCCCATTTTGAAATTTTCTTTTATTTTTGTATTTTGTTGCAACATATCATTACTGGAATTGAATGTTGACATAATTTACTTATATACTGTAAAGATATTAACTTTTCTTTTAAAATTTGAATTAAAAAAATTTTTTTTTTAAAAAGTGGGCGTGGTCGTTCTTCGATCTTGCAAATTTTTATTAAGCAGACATATAGTAATAAGGGTAACGTTTCTGCCAAATTTCATCATGATATCTTCAACGACTGCCAAATTACAGCTTGCAAAACTTCTAAATTACCTTCTTTTAAAAGTGGGCGGTGCCACGCCCATTGTCCAAAATTTTACTAGTTTTCTATTCTGCGTCATAAGTTCAACTCACCTACCAAGTTTCGTCGCTTAATCCGTATTTGGTAATGAATTATCGCACTTTTGCGATTTTTCGAAATTTCCATATCGAAAAAGTGGGCGTGGTTTTTGTCCGATATCGTTCATTTTAAATAGCGATCTGAGATGAGTGCCCAGGAACCTACATACCAAATTTCATCAAGATGCCTCAAAATTTACTCAAGTTATCGTGTTAACGGGCAGACGGACGGACGGACGGACATGGCTCAATCGAATTTTTTTTCGATACTGATGATTTTGATATATGGAAGTCTATATCTATCTCGATTCCTTTATAATTGTACAACCAACAGTTATCCAATCAAAGTTAATATACTCTGTGAGCTCTGCTCAACTGAGTATAAAAGTCGTACCCGGGGCTGTCGGTCTGATACCTCAAAATGCAAGTAAGAATCATTGGTCGCTATAGTATAATGCCAGAACTTTCAGGTTTGAAAAACTTCATTGATTGCACCATTTGTCCCATTCCGCTTGGAGTTCCTCGAAGCAAATGCACACACCCACATGACTAAGGTTCTGCGTTTAATGTAGGGAGCTAAATGACAAAACTAGCTAAAGCGATTTATTTGCGCGACCACAACGCAGACGTAAGATAAATACAAATACAATAGATACATACAAGCTTCGACTTAAGTCCGCTGCCGCTTTCTATTGTTTGTTCTACGTCGGGAATATTTACTAAGCGGTGCTTAAGGTGACAAACAGCACACAAAACAACTCCAATTTTAGACGCAAAAAGTGCTTTTTGGCCAGTGATGCACAGTGTTGGAAGAGCTAAATTGCAAAGCATAAACAATTTGCTTTGCTTCTATGTGAGCGACAAGAACCGTCCCGCTTGCGAGAGCTTCACGGGATATTGTTGGAGGGTGCGATAAAGTAATATAGAGTTCCATGAGGCGCAATAGAGGCTAAATTCCAGATTTAGGTCACTGTTTAATAGCTGATTAGTGGTTAAGCTTTGGGATGCTTGTTGAAGGCGACGGTCTCAAATAAAATTTTTATCTTTTGGCTTTGCGGTGTACGTAAGACTGTTGTAGATTATGTGATTGTATTTGTTCGTCTATCTATCCCCGTCGCTCCGTTGTTCTTATTCCTGACTCTTGCTTTTTCGTTCGTGCGCTCTGGGCAATGTGAGTAATGTGTGTGTGTGGCCGAAAGGAAGTAAGCCTCAGGAAAGGCCAATACGGCATACTGAGTTTAAGAGCTCACCGTTTGCAGTGCCGGCTCTGCTGCAAGCGAACATCAGTCTAAAATCACGTGGCACATTGTTAAAGGTATAACTATTCACAAATATTGTAACCAGATTGTACGCTGAGCTTGTCACATGTCCCGGAAAATCCCTCAAACACCCGGATTGGAGTCACTGCCATAGACATTGTGAATATTCACTAATTCGAAAGTGGTGAGCACCGAGTAGTTTTAGCTGACATTGATGTTTGGATCTGATTGTCTGGTTACGCGTCGGCTCTCGCTCAGCAGTCCCGTCTGCAAACAACGTTTGGTATCCGTTATCAGGAGACATTATATTCCAATCTGCTCTTCCTGTATTAATGAGAATAATGGAGCTGATTATATTGGGTGAGTTGTATTAACGATAAAGACACTCTCCGAAGGCTTTGGGGTGTGTTATCGATGTTGATGGTCCTTTGACGGATATAGATCCGGTACGTTCCGGTAACAAAGCACCATTAAGGTACTAACCCGACCATCTCGGGAACGATTTACATGACCACATTAAACCTTCTAGACCATCCCGCCCTCCCCACCGCCTAGTTCCATGAGGAACTTGGGGTCGCTACGGCTGTCAGTGAAACAGGATTCCCCACGGGTAGGTGAGGTTGACAATTGGGTTGGAGAAGCTATATATTGCGCTGGCAACCCCTTGAGAGGGTTGCGCTAAACAACCCTTGAATCAATTTAGTATTTTAGTCGCCTCTTACGACAGTCTTACATACCGCGGGTATATTCTAAGCCCTCTAACCCGCTTGAGTGATGTTGGTGAGATGCTTATCGCGAAAATACCAAGCGCTCACTAAGCAACGCTTACTCAAAAGCTGCGTACATCCAATGCAATAGCTCCGCAAAGCACTCTATTGCACCGCTGGGTGAAAAAATGTTTTTTTTTGCAAATGCATGCAATTTGCTATGAATGCAGCAGACGTGCTATAAACCAACGCAAATATGCCGTTATGCATATGCACATATATGCAATGCTTGCACACACATGCACTTGGTGTTTGCTCTCATAGCGCGAATTTTACTTTTTTGTTGTTGTTTTTTCTTCTTCTACCAGCTATCAGCTGATTGCATCTCGAGTGAGCTACCGCATAACGTCTGCTGCCGGTATTACGCAGAGAATGCGATTTGTGCTTTTAGTTTTTGTTGTTATTTTTGTTGCCTTGCAAGCTATTTAAAATTCTGCATGTGTGCACATTTATCCACCAACTCCAGTCACTGCACATCGCATATTTCACATTTCGCTTAAGCGCTCATTCACTCGTCTCTTTTTTACATTAGGAGATTTCGGAATATGTGCGCTCGCCCTGACATAATTTGTAAAATAATTTCGCGAGTAGAAAATGTTTTGAGCAAATTACTTCTGCTGTCAGATTATAATGGAGATGTGTACGCGTGTACTATTAAAATACCGTTATTCTTTTTTAAATTTACTAAAAATGGAATTTTTTCATGTTTACAGATGTGGTAAGATAAAAAATTTTTTGTGGCGTTAGCTGCCGTTCAAAAAGTGTTATATATTTTGAGTTGACGGCTTAGGTACTTCAAACCGAAAGGGAATTTGCTAGATATTCACCCTGTGTTACGGAAATAGCTTCCTTTTAATGAAAAGGTCATTAGCAGTTGCTGCTTTCGGTGGACAGCTGTTGTTCTTCCGTTAGAGACGTCTGATCTTTTAGAAACCTCACTAAAGCGAAGGAGGCGTATGCTCCCTCCCGTCAGCTCTTCTTATTATTTTGCTAGAGAAGATGTGTCTCGTAAACTTAAAACTCTGTTTTATATTCATCAGCAGCAACGTAAACAATGGAGCTGGTTACCTTTCGTTGAACTGAGATAGGCTTTGGATGGGATGCCACGTAACGCTCGCGCATTCCAACTGGTTTCAGCCTCAAAAATTACTATTTGATCAAAGTAAACTTGCAAGGTTAGAGAAGCTGGTTTCTTGTGCGACAGAATTGGCTTCTACTCGTTTCCAGAAACTCCTGCATTAATTTTTCTTCTTCTTATTCTTTTTGTATCGATAAGGAGACTCTTCGAAGTTTTGCGGTGTTTTATTGTTGTTGATGGTCCTTTGTCGGATCCCGTACTTTCCGGTTAAGAGCAACATTAAGGTACTAGCCCTTCCATCGAGGCAGCGATTTGACATGACCACGTTGAACTTTCCAGATAAACTAAACCGCCGCTCCCGTGAGGAACATGTGGTCGTGAGAGCCTCACATACTAAATAAACAGAATTCGTCACGGTATCGTAAGGTTGACAAGTGGGTTGGATAAGCTATAAATTGCGTTGTCACCCCTTTGAAATGATTGCGCTACACAACCTCTCAAATCCTTTGTCAGCGCTCCTCTCTCAGTATTTTCATTGTAGTTTTAGCCAGTCTCCTTTGGTATGAGAAGTGCAATCCTCTCTTCACAAACACAAAGCGTCTTCGGCAAAGGCGAAAGCTTTACTGCCGCTATGACTTATAAGTGCCAAAATATGGAGGGATTTCGTGTCACAGCCACCTACCTCTTTTTTTGCCAGTTGGGATGGAAAATAGCTAATGCACAGTAAATGCTGCCGTCGCAGCAACCGTGTATCCGTGTACCAAAAACCTCTCCATTTGGAACCGTCGCCCACCCCATGATCGCTTTCGCATAACTTCATATTCCACTTCGTGTTCTATATTCCTCGTTTTTCACGAGCCTTCTGTTGTTCCTGCGACCAGATCACTTTTTTTTGCTCTGAGTATGCTTTCAACGAATTTACTGATTTGGGGACACTTTTATGGGCCGCACAGTATTTTTGCTGTAACATTTTCGACAATGATTTCAGCGACTCTTTCTTCGGGCAATTGTCGGTTATGGCTCCAACGAAAGCTTTTGAAGAATGTGTATTCAACATCGTCTGCATCGCCGTAAACGCACTTAGGATCTGCGGCCTTTTTTATCCTGTGCAAATATTTTTGGATGTACCCGTGCGCTGAGAGCAATTGGGTAATATACCTGGACAAAGCTCCATGCTTCAACATCTGTTATAAGTTTCGCTGTTGTTGTTGTTGTTGTAGCGATAAGGACACTCCCCGACGGCGAGGTCATCGATGTTGATGATGCTTTGCCGGATGCAGATCCGGTCCTTTCCGGTAACAAGCCCGACCATCTCAGGAACGATTTGGTATGACCACATGCAACCTTCTAGGCCATACCGCCCTACCGCCCTCCCACTCCCTAGATCCATCAGGAGTTCAGAGTCTCGGCTGTTAATGAAACAGCATTCGCCAGGGATAGATGAGGGTTGCGCTACACAACCCCTTGAATCAATTTGTTATTTTAGTCGCCTCTTACGACAGGTATACCTACCGCGGCTATATTCTAAGCCCCATAACACGCTGGTCGCTGTTCGTCTGCCTCGTTGTTCATTTTCCCATAGTTCTTGCCACAACCCAAACGTTTCTATCCCGCTCTCTTTTTTAACGACTTTCATGCGCTCTTGATTTGTCTGCTTTTTTGTTTCCCATAACCTTCGTGAGGTTTGGAAAACACATCGATCGACTGTAAACTTTGACGACTTTAATACCGCCGAAAGGTTGAGGGAAGTTTTACCAATAAGAATAGCGTTTTGCAGGGCATGCATGCGACTAATCGAGAATCATGTGATTTACCCTACTGATCTTCCCTATTGTTCTTGCTGTTGTTGTGGCTGCAAAAACACTTACCGAAGGTGCAGGGCAAAGTTAAGTTTATGAGCGGCCCATCCTGTTGCTGTTATCTGTTATCGGTCAAATGTTAGTCGGTTAACACTGCCACCTAACGTGGCGCCTAGCCGCAGAAAAATATGCAATTTTACCTTGCCGCCCTCTGCGACATGCGTGTATTATAGACCCTGTTAAAGATTCGTCTTAGTGCTATGACTAAATGCAAAGTTTTGAGCCAATTTTTGTGTCTATTAGTTACCTGATCTACATTATAAGCTAAAAGCCACGTTTGATATTCAGCCCATACGATGCAGTTTCTTACTAGCTTTCTTGAAAACAGACGGTTGAAGTCAGTGCTTATAGGAGCAAAAAAAAATTTTAATTGTGTATAAAGGCTTCCGCGGAAGCCAAATGCAATTGAAAGCACAAAAGTGAAAATAAAAATTGCTAATGAAATAATTGAAGCAGCAAACCTGTCTGATGGACTCTGTAAGTGCATGTCTAAATTGGCCAACTGGTAGCTGCTGCAGGGGCGTTACACTGAACAAAAAGATATGATGTGCAATCAAAAGCACAATTGACATAATTAATGCTAATGCATCGGATAACAAATGCTTGTGGAGCGCATGAAAGAAGTCTCGTTGATGATAATTGGACACCAAAATGTTTCTACATAAACATTTGTTTGCAAGCAGAAATAGAAAAACAAAAAATTGCGTTCATCCATCACTGTATAATCTTGGCAAGTTTGAAATGCTTAATACATACCAGATGCACCATAAGCGTCACTTTCCTTGCTTCCAGACGCGGTTGCCAACCAAAAGCGTCCAATCAAATCATCTACATATTTGGCGCAACTAACTGACTGCCAACTGACAGCTGTTGACTATTAGTCATTAATATTATACCAAATCTAGATATTTAAGCACTTTGATAGAAATAATCGTAAACTTTCTCGTGTAAGTGAAGCGACTCTCACTTAGTTCACATCTTCATAGCTGACCGCTGTAGCTGGCTGCAAGGTGTTTAAATGCAGTTTGGTGCATTGCTTGACAAACTGCTGTCAGTTTATTGGCTTGGTTAAGGTGAGGAAGCAAGACAATAATGAGCTCGTATAAAAAATGTGTGCCAGTACATACAGTTTTGTCGAAGACCACTAAGAGCTGTAGGCAGAAGCTATTGGCTAGTTCACCAGTCTTTTGAGTATTTGGTACTAGCCTTTACCCGCGGCCCCGTCCGCAAGGAGAAAATAAAATGCATAGGCTATTCACGTTAGCCTGATTATAAAGTTATCTGTTTAAAAATTTTGTTTGTCAATGTATTTTATATTTGTAATAGAGTAAAAAACTAACTAAATCAGCTGATAGCCTGAAAGGCACGCTTATGTGAATAGTTTATTTATTTATTAAAAAGTAGCCTACGGCTAATTCAATTAATTTCTATACAATTATTATTTCTTATTAATTTTAGCAGCCAGCTGTATATAAAATTTAAAGTTAATTATAACTAAAATAAATAGATTTATTAAATATGATTTTATATCACATTAATCATCAGCCATTGCTTTAGCATCTAACCAGAGACCTCTCTTTTCCCTAAACAATCTAACGGTTATTACATTTTTTATTTCATCTGAGACGGCATTATACATTGCTAGTCCATTATTAAATACTGATTTTGAAACTGATTTGCCTGTCTAGTTAGGTACTGATGTACATCAGAGTTTCTTCTAATTAAAGATTCTAAATATTCAGGTAATAGGCCATTTTCAACTCTGTAGATCAAAGTTAGTACATCTCTTTTCACTTCATTTTTTATCGATAAATATTCTAAATCTCTTAATATATTTTAAACACGTTCAGTATGACTTTTGTTCAACAACACTGCCCTCATACCTCTTTAAAAATTTTTTGCAACTTGGATATTGCTTGTTTACTTGCCATCAATAGTATTGTAGGACAATACTTTATATGAGGCACCAAAATCATTTTAAATAATGTAGTTTTTCCTGCTTTCGAAATATGTTTTCTCAATCTACACAGCAAGTTGAATTTCTTTGCTATTTTTCCATTTATATATTCAAGGTGTTCTTTGAAACTCAAACTATTATCTATAATTACCCCTATATACTTGTATCTTTGGACCCATTCCAGCTGTGACCCGGAAAGTAAAACTGTTCTCATTTCAGCTTCCTCCCTAAATCTAGGCTTTCTTAATACCATACATTTTGTTTTTTGCACATTAACACACAATTGGTTCATACACAACCATTCGTATACAGTTAGTAAATCTTCATTAATATTTCCAACATCTTGCACATCCTTTTCCCTTAAATAAATCAGTGAATAATCCGCAAGCATATGTATTTTGCAATGATGGAATACTCCTGGCAAATCATTAATATACATTATAAACAACAACGGACCTAATTTACTTCCTTGTGGAACACCATGTTTTACTTCTGTCTCCTGTGAAACTTTATTATTAAATCTTACAGTTTGATATCTTTTATTTAGATAATCTTCTATACATTCATAAAGTCTTCCAGTGATGTTATATAATTTCCTCAACTTTTTCAACAACAGATTCCTATTAATAGTTTCAAATGCTCTTTTGTAGTCTAGAAAAACTGCTAGTACGCCTTCACCTCCATCAATGGCCCTTAACCAGTCTTCTATAACTAGTTGCAAAGTCGATTCTGTGCTGTGTTTATCTCTAAAGCCTGACTGGTGCTTTGTTAGTAATCTATTTTCAGATATATGCTTAAGCAATGTTTCTTGTACACTAGTTTTAATGACTTTTTCTATCACTGGAAGGGTATTCATTGGCCGCAGGTCATTGCAATGCACACTCCTCTTGGTTTTGGCGATGGGCACAATCACTGACATTTTTAGTGCATGCGGCATACTTCTCTGTGTAACTGACTGCTGTACAATACTAGTTACTTCATCACCCACCACTTCCCACAGTTTTTTAATTGCATCACAATTTATTCCATCAGGGCCATTCGTATTTTTTAAATTTTTTGCTATTTTTGTAATATATTCCTTATCTACTTCTGGGAATTCACATAATGCAGCATATCCAGCTCTCTCTTCCATTTCATAGGTATTTACATTAGGTATATTTTGAACTATCTCCTGCACACCACCGACAAAAAAACTGATTTAATTTATTAGTTATTTGCATCAAATACCTGTTCGTTTTCAATTATTAAGCTATTCATTGGCTTAGACTCAACTTTATATGACGTTTTAAGATATTTCCAAAGTAGTAGCATTTGACACAATTTGTTTCATATCTATTCCCCTAACACATGGATTAAACTTTCTGGTATAGTAATCATCTTCTTTCAACCAATTGATATTAAAATCTCCTCCAATAATACAATCCTTTCTACTACTATCTAACAGCTCTTCCATTATCAAACAGAACTCATCAATAAATTCACCTTTACTATAACTTGGAGATTTATAAACACCCACAAGCGTACCTATTTCGTCTCCCTTAACAGTACCTTAATGGCCAATATCCACCATTATTTTTGTGTGCTTTGATTTTTTTACTACTTTATACGACAATTCTTGATTTGCACATATCACTATTCGTCCTGTATGTACAGAATCTCAGTGTAGCCATTAATATCTACTGACGCATCATCATCAACATCAGTTACGTGAGATTCAACAATGATTGCAATGATCGGCCGAACTTCATAAAGAAATACCGATGCAATTTCTCTTTAAGCAATGAAAAAGTTAACATTTAAAACTATTAGACGCCTATCAACTTCTTCTACATTCGCCTGATTTGCTACATGCATTCATACCTAATTGCCCTTCTTTTAATACTTATTTTTCTTTGATATACAGTACATACATACATATACTGCTGAGTATACTATGGTTATAATCTGAACTTAAATTAAGCTTACTGTTTCCCTTCACACAGTTCATACATTTCAATACTGACTCTTTGCACTCCTTTGCCAGATATTCTCCGTCACATTTAACGCAAATATTTTCGTCATTACATACATACATCACTTCCATGGTCATACGCATAACATTTCATGCACCACCATAATGCCAAAGGGTCCTGAACCTTACACCTCTGCCAGTTGATTTTTACTTTCCTTTCCTCCATCATTCTTCGAAATGTCAGTTGATCACTTTCTATTACAATTATGTTTGCATTCCTATTTAATTTTACTTCGATTTCTGACTCTGCAGTGATTAATTCTGGGTTTTGATTTTTTATTGCCTTTAATAACCCGTCATCTTCCAATGCATCTTCAACGCCGTATATTCTTAACTTTCGTTTCTTCCATTCTGGTATCTTAGCTTCATATTCTTTTCCCATCTACTTTATAACTTCAGTATTTATTTTCTCAATTTCATCCTTGGTCTTGCAAGTTATTGCAATGCCACCATGTTTTATTTTTCTAACATTTTCAATTCCAACTTTTATTTCTGTTGGATTAAATTTTTCTTTGCATGCCTTCTTAGTAATTTCACTTGTTTGACTTTGTTTTATTTGGTTGTATAAGAATAACTTCTTCATTTCTCTCCGCAACCTTCTTTGCATATGATGGCATGTTTTCCTTGTTGTTGTTGTTAGGGTTTTTGTCTTTCTTCATTATCTCGGTTAACTTGCTTGTCACCATTTTTTCCATAGCTACCTTCATGGTTTCCATCATCTCACTCATAATTTTCTTCACGGAAGTATCGACCATATTTACATACTGACCATTGCAGTCATTGCACATCCATTACAGGTTTTTATTTTTTGAAATCATATTCATCTCCGTTGCTGTTATGTTCACGCAATTAGGATGAAACCACTATTGGCATACCCCTTCACAACCAATACATTCGTCGTTTGTAATTTTTTTTTTTTTTTTGTATTTGTTTTGTATTTGTATTTATTAGGCAATTCATCCCCGCACAACAATTTGGCAAAAATTATTTTATAGTGCTAGTCGGTAAAAGGCATAAAATAGGAACAATTTAAACTTGAAACTTAAAGCTAATGACTATGGCTAAGAATAGGTTACAATAAATAATCTATTTAATAAAAAATAAATAAATAAATAAACGAATGATAGAGTACATTTGCTTAGAAGAAACAGTATTTTAATTGACTAGGTTATTATAGAAACTTAGTAATTCTTTATTGAAGAGCAGATCATTGCTTATAAGCCTAAGTCTAGAAGGAGCGAGTTCCAAAGACGAATGGAAGTAATGAAGAACTGGCGATCCGATATTAGAATACGATGTCTGAAGTGGGTAAGAGGAACAGATCTAGACGACTGGAGAAAATTTAGCCTCCGATACAAATAGTCAGGTTCCTTCATATATATTAATTTCTGTAGCGTGGTGAGCGTTTTAAGTTTAATAAGGTTATCGAAAGAAATGTTTAGCAACCTGTAAGCATGATGAGAGACGTGGTCTAGCAATGTTGTTATAAACAACATTAAGTTTCCTATAAAATACATAGTCACAATTAGAGTGAATCTCACAAACATAAAGGAGCGTAGGTATTAAGTACGCTTTTGCTATTAGTAGACGAATATATAACGGAGTAAAATATTGTGTAAGCCAGAGTGCGGAAGATGTGATCTTTCCATGTCAAGGTTTTTTTAAAAACTACACCTAGATTTTTTGCCGTGTCAACGTATTCTATAATAGTGTTGTCTAAAATTAAATTTTCCATTCCACTTTTATCTAGTGACCTTCTATGAATGACTATACATTTCGACTTCTTAGGGTTAAGACATAAGCCGTTTATAGAAGCCCAAGTACCAATTTGACACAAATCGTAATTTAAGTTATTAATACACGAACTGGTACGATCACTAGGACAGCACATATACAATTGTACGTCGTCAGCATAAATGTGAATATTTCAATATTTGAGAACACCAGGCAAATCGTTTATATACAAAACAAATAACAGGGGACCAAGGATTGAGCCTTGTGGGATGCCTCTTAAAACACTGACGAAGTCAGATTTTCTCCTACCAACACTTACTGCCTGAGTTCGGTCAGCCAAATACGATCTGATTAGGGCTGTTTCACAGTTGGAGAAATTAAATAGGTTGTCCAGCTTCTTGCAGAGAACGGTGTGGTCGACCGAGTCAAACGCTTTTGAATGGTCGAGAAGAGTTAGGAAAGCAGTAAAATTTTTGTCAACTTGTTCTCGAATATCCTCTATCACCGATAGGAGCGCCGTTTTACAGCTGCGATTTGACCTGAATCCAGACTGGGAATCTGTGAGAAGGTTATTATCCTGCACATAAGTATTTATCTGGCAGTGCAAAATTCGTTCGACGACCTAGGAAAGGAAAGGCAGAATAGATATAGGTCTATACTCCTTGTGTTGCTTGGGGATTGGGATTACCTTAGCAACTTTCCAACATTTGGGAAATACACAGGACGTCAGTACAGAGTTAACCAAGTAGGTTAAGTGAGGAAGGATTTTAGGTAGAATTATTTTTAAAAATTTCGGACATATACCATCGAACCCCATAGCATTAGACTTTACTGAAAGAATGGCTTGAACGACATCACAATCATCGACACTAGCTAACTCAAGAGGACCAAAATCAACATTAGCGCGAATACAATAAT
Organism: Eurosta solidaginis; assembly: GCF_040869045.1. Taxonomy (NCBI): domain Eukaryota; kingdom Metazoa; phylum Arthropoda; class Insecta; order Diptera; family Tephritidae; genus Eurosta; species Eurosta solidaginis. The sequence goes on from NC_090322.1 coordinate 9,885,034, forward strand.
TGTCAGCACATATATTGTCAGTTGAGATTGGCGGATTTACAAAATTTATATTATTCTCGTTAATGTTTACATCAGGGAGGACAGAAATATCACATTTGGATTTTCCGATACCAATATCTTTAATCGACTTCCAGGTTTCCTTCGAACTCAAAGCAGCACTAAACTTGTTATTATAAAATGTCTGCTTAGCTGACCTAATGGCTTTGTTTGCAGCGATCCTAGCTGCTTTGAAGCAGTTTTGAGCCTCCGGGGTTTTGTATCTTTTCCATCGTGAGTAAGCTGGTGAATTAAGTGTTTTAGATTGGCACTAAACCAAGGGGTATTATTGTGTGTATCAGCTTTGAGTTTCCCTGGCACATGGTTGTCGAAAAGCCTAATAATATGGTTCTGTAGGAATAATGTCTGATCATCGACCGATATCAGCGTACGAATCAAGCTCCATTCGACCGACTCCACCGCTGCATTAAGGGAACTGTAATCTATGCTTATAAAATCACGATACGTAAAGTAACATTGGATGTGTGACGTTTGAAAGTTGTAACTAAGAAATATCAGATCGTGTTTTGAAAAGCAAGATGCAGACAATTGATCGTAGTGGAGCAATTTCAGGGGATCATTCACAAAAAATAAATCCAGCAAAGAAGAATTTGAGTCAGTAAAGTGTGTAGGTGAAGTTAAATTGGTGGGAAAAAGTTCAAGAGACTCCATACTTAGCTTTAGAGTTGAGTCGACGAGAAGGTTGGAGTTGAAATCCCCAGCGATGATTATATTGGCATAGCTTATAAGTAGAGGCTCGAGAAATTCAATAAAGCCAGAGATGTCAACTCCACGATTAGGTCTGTATGCACAGCCGATAATAAGCCTTTCATTATTTACAGAGAACACGTCTACGAACACATATTCGACAGAATCACTTGGACTAGCACTGCAGCAAAGCTTACAGGATAAACTACTTTTAACATATATAGCAACACCACCACCATGACCACGTCTATCAGCCCTGAAAAGTTGATATCCATTTAGTTGCACCAAAGCATTTTTGGGACATGAAGAAAACCAGGTTTCGGAAATACATATAACATCTATATCAGAACCTTCAGATATGAATCTCAATTCATCCAGCTTTTTATATACGCTTTGCGCATTGAGATGGATGACCTTGAGCCCTTTAGTACGTTTGCTGAATACGCGCAACAGTGTATGTAAGCAGTCTTTGGAACTAGACAACCTAGGATCATCACTATATATGGGATATAAAGAATGCTCTGTGATGCGTAACAATAAAGACAACATAAATTAATGCTTACAAGTATGATAGGGATAGATAAAGACGGAAACGAAGAGACGCAAGAACTTAAGTAATATACCATACATAGAAATTAATTTATTGATCATTATTCGTTGGCGCATCATCATCTCGAAAGGAACTAGCGCTTTCTTCGCCGGTATTCTCAAGACGCTCTGGAAAATCCAAGCTATGTATTGCTTCAGGGCTGGCGTTGGCTGTTCGTCTGATATGTACCAGACCCTTCTTAGAAAAAACCGCTACTACCTTCCTTTTCTTCTTTAGACGGATCGCTGCCTTGAAGATCGCATATTTTTACCTGGACAACGAAGCATTTACATAAATCGGAGCATTTGAATTTATGCCCACATGAACTAATTGCAGACCCTTGATGTTTGGATTGTTTTGGCGCCAAAGGGTGCCTATACTTTTTAGCAATTTGTTTCTGTCTGTCGGCGACTGAAATTTGATTATTACGGCCAGATCTGTCACGCTGTTGTCTAGTTTCCGTAGTCGAATTATGCTCATTATAGGAATTGGTTGCAATCTAAGAGTGGAACAGAGGTGATGAAAGACACTTGTTAAGTTTTCTCCTTCCTTAAAGGGAATTCCGTGTACACGGACTTCACTTGCGGCAATATGGCTCTCTTGCTTTGACGCATTGTTTTTGAGTGTTTTTACTTCCTCTTCGAGATAACCAATGCGCTCGAACACGCTTTCCAGCTGAGTAACTCTTGCATTAAGCTCACTGACCTCTTTCTTCGGCACCACAAATTTGTCTTCTAGTTTTTTGCGTACGAATTCAATGAGCCTTTTTTCCGAGTCCAAAATTTGCTTAGCAATCAGATCGTTGAACTTAGCAAATCGTTGATCCATGCTTTGCATTAAACTAGGAGAGAAGCCGCTTATCCGTTGCACCTTTTTGGCGCTATCAACCTCGTTATTAAGGTCGTCACCACGACGCTTACCATTGACTGGATCCATGGTGTTCGAAAAAAAACGGGCCAAAAATAATGCTCGAAGAAACTGGGTGGCAGCTCTAACGCAGCTTAGATTATTATGACGCAGGCTTCAAGCTTAGCATAGACGCAAACCACAAAATAAAGCTTGTGTACTACCCCAGCGGGTTTGGGGGGTCAGAATATTCCCGCGGTAGGTATGCCTGTCGTAAGAGGCGACTAAAATACCAGATTCAAGGGGCTGTGTAGCGCAATCCTGCAGGTTGCCAGCGCAATATGTAGCTTCTCCAAACCCAATTGTCAACCTCACCTATCCGCGGCGAATCCTGTTTCACTAACAGACGATGCTTTGTCGACCCCAAGCTTCTCATGGAACTTGTGGTTTGGGGAGGGAGGGGATGACCTGAAGGTTTAATGTGGCCACATAAATCGTTCCCGAGATGGTCGGGCTAGCACCTTAATGGTGCTGTGGTACCGGGGCGTACCGGATCTGTATCCGGCAAAGGACCATTACATCGATAACACTCCCCAAAGCCTTCGGGGAGCAACCTTATCGCTACAACAACAACAACAACAAAATAAAGCTTGAAGCACAAACTTCAGTGACTATACAACTTTTGGCGGGAAGTAACACAGTTGATGAAGGTGGCAAAAAAAATCAAGGCGACTGACAACAACAAAGCAGGAGCACCAATCGCAATATACTGCCAAGTTAGTAAATTTGAATTATAGATCACCTGGACAGAGGATCTTATATTCCACAGATAAATGTCACGTTTGGTAATGTTTAGAAGCAGGTTGTAAGAATTAAGACTCACAATAAACAATGAATTTGAAAATTTAAAGGGGAGCACAAATTACTTTAGCTTTCACACACCAGGGTTGCCACGACAAAGGAGTGAAACTATAATTAGCTAAAACCAAAGAGAATTTTTTAGATGAAAATAGTGTTGCTTTTCGGGTATTTAGTTGGTTAAAATATTACAAAAATTGTAATTATACAAGATTCATTTAAAAAAACTCAAAAATAAAACGAAAAAGCTGTGTTAGATATTAAAGATAAAACATACCGAATTTTAATTACGAATACTTTGCAACAAATCCATGGCCATAAAGGCTCATAATTTAAAGAGGCATGTGTGCTGAGCTACCGGTTTCGAAGAGACCTAAAATGATCCCGGAAGAGTCCTAAAATGATACCAAAATAGTCACGAAATGATGCCGACGGGATCCCGGACAAATCCCAAAAACCATCCAGAAATTATCCCTGAGGGTCCTAAAATGATCTCGAAATAGCCCGATATTACCCTGGCTGGATCCCGAACGGATCTCGAAAACTCTCCACAAAAGATGCCGGAAGGGTCCCCAAAATAATCCAGAAGTAGTCCTGAGACGACCCTGATGGAATCCAGGACGAATCCCGAAATCCTTCAGAAATGATACCGGAAGGGTCCCCAAATGATCCCGAAAAAGTTCCGAAAACCCCACAGTAATAATCCCGAAATTACCCTGACGGGGTCCCGAAAACCAAACAGTAATGCTCCCGGAAGGGTCCTGAAAAGATCCCGAAATAGTCCCGCAAAAGTCCCGAAATTACACTGACGGCTACCTGGACGAATTCCGAAAATTATGCAGAAATTATACCGGAAGAGTCCCCAAATGATCCCGAAAAAATGTCCAAATAACCCGAAAGCCATACAGAAATGGGACAGGAAGGATCCGCAAATGATCCCGGAATAGTCCTAAAAATGTACCGAAATGACCCTGATGGGATCCCGGACGGATCCTGAAATGATCTCAGCAGGGTCCCCAAATGATCTTGAAATCTTTCAGAAAAAGGCACGAAATGACCCCGACGGGATCCCGAAAACCATTCAGAAATGATCCCGGGAGAGTCCCAAAGTGATCCCGAAAAAGTCCCGAAAGGGTCTTGAAAACCATCTAGAAATGATCCCGTAAGAGTCCCGAAATGACCCTGACAGGATCCCGGGCGGATCCTAAATGATCTCAGAAGGGTCCCCAAATGATCTTGAAATATTCCAGAAAAAGGCACGAAATGCCCCGACGGCATCCCGAACGGATCCCGAAAACTATCCAGAAATGATCCCGGAAGAGTTCCAAAGTGATCCCAAAAACGTTCCGAAAGAGTTCCGAAAAGACATCCGACGAAATCCCGGATGGATCCCGAAAACCATCCAGAAATGATGCCGGAAGGACCCCCAAATGATCCCGAAAAAGTCCCAAAAACCCCACAGTAATGATCCCGAAATTAGCCTGACGGGGTCCCGAAAACCAAGCGGTAATTATGTCGGAAGGTTCTCGAAAAGATCTCGAAATAGTTCCAAAAGTCCCGACATTGCCGTGACGGGTCCCGCACGAATCCCGAAAACCATCCAGAAATGATCCCGAAAACCATCCAGCATTATCGCCAGAAGGGTCCCCATATGATCCCGAAAAAGTCCCGAAATGAATCTGATGGGATCCCGGAAACCATCCAAAAATGAGACTAAATTACCCCGAAATTACCCTGACGGGATCCCGAAAACCATCCAGAGATGAAGTCGGAAGGGTCCCCAAATGATCCCGAAATAGTTACGAAAAAGTCCCGAAATAAACCTGACGGGATCCCGAAAACCATGCAGAATTGATCTCTGAAGGTTCCGCAAATGATCCCCAAATAATCTTGAAATTACCCTGACGGGATCACGGACGGATCCGGAAAACCATCCAGAACTGACGGGGCGGACTAATTTGACCCACTGAGTTTTTGTAATATTGGTGAAGGTCAGTATAATGTGTCATAATAAGTCATTATGTGTAAAAATTAATAAAAAGTAGGAGAGGAGTCGTCTACCCCCACCTCCCTTTACATTTTCGACAAATTTTTAGCCAGCAGACTATTGTCTATCTATGTCCCAAATTTCATCAAAATCCGTGTAACCGTTCTGGCGTGATTCAGTCACAAAGAGGAAAAAATATCTTTAAATTATAACTGTTCCTAGGGGGCGGGGAGCTCCCCCCTTTTCAAAAAAATAAAGCTAGTATATCTCACTATACTATTGGCTATATGTGTGTAAAATTTCATCCAAATCTGTCCAATAGTTCTTGCGGTTTCCCATTTATAATACATATTAAATTAAATATAGATTAGATATAAGATTAGATAAGATTAAGATTTCCTCTTCTTATAGTACAGCTTTTATGGCTTTCTAGAACTTCCCTCTTCTCTCCGCTTTGCAGAATTTTAGGTTTCGTTCCTGTCATTCCGGCCAGTTCACTGAAAGAAATGGTGCTAGTAAAATCAACAAATCGGTTCTGTTGTTCTTGACTTAACGGAGATTCGGTGAAGTTGATTGAATTATGGTTAATTCGACAGAGTTCTTTGTCAAACGAACTAATTAGTTTAGTAATTTCAACAGAAGAGAAATTGTCGCTCTTAAGTTAACAAAATTCTGTAAAATTGACAGATTCCTGGTCAATCTAACTGATTTTTCTGTTAACACAACTGATCTTACAGGTCATTTCAACGGCGATCAACTGTCAATACATGAGCAAATTTGAAAGAGAATTTTACGCTCACTGCGCTCTCTACTTTGTACTTATGACGATGGTGCCACTTGTTAAAAAAAAAACACCAAAATAAGAAAACCATAAAATGAAAAATCACAAAATGGGGAAACAACAAAATACTAGTTTTTCAGTTATCAATACAAAACGAAAAAACCCTTTTTTGAATTTACTGTGCAAAAATTATGAGATACCGGGACACATATCTATCGGGTACAATTTTGCAACTTCTCGTCCAAGCGACGTCCAAGTTTTGTTTGAACGAACAGGATTTTCCAAAGTTAGTAAAATTTTGTTCAAGTTTTTACGAATTTTCACTCACGCGAACGAATTTAATAAGGTAATAAAAAACATCCTTTTTTAATGTTGATGTTTCCGACCACATAAAAGTTTGAGTTGTTTTGGAATCGTTTCAACTTAAAGTGTTACGAAAACTAAACTTGACGAATTACATGTGAAGTTACTCCAGTGGTGAATTACCTTCCAGCGATTTGATTATTTACTTTTCTATAACTTACAAGTTCTCTATTTAAAATATTATGTCAAACATTTATACAAGTTTTGTTCGAAACAATCAAGTGTGGCAACTACATGCGAGAGAAGAAATTGAGAATGAGCTGAGCTGTAACTGAAAGAATTGAGAATCAGTTTTGTGACTACTATTTTCATTTCTTTTTTGTTGTTTTTGCGGTCAGTTTTAATTGAATATTAGTAAGGATCGTAGGCTAGTTAGACCTAATTATGTTTGGTGCAAATAAACGCTTTATTTCACCTTCTTGCCCAACCTTTCGCTGAATATTCCAGCATCATCAGGGGCTACAAATAACAATAAACAGTATGAACACTTAAAGATTAATCATCCGTACCATTAATGACAAAACTACCACGCAAGGTGGTCCTCTGCGCACTGACTACATACTATCATCGCTATCCACGTCCAAATCATTACTGATAGCGATTTCTTCTTCCCGGGCTAGCAACGCCATCGCTTTTTGCTTCTCATCCTCACTTACTTTAGAAGTTTTTGAGTTCATCTTGGTTGTACGACCACCTGCCCAACAAGGCGGGCTCAACGGTCTAATGCTAAAAGTGGGGATAAAAACCGTCCGCTACAGCAGCGCCACTTGCTGTGGTAAGGTCATCATCAGGCTCCGTTCCGAACGTACCCCCTGGCTGCAATTCATCCAATAGGGGCCGTGCCTAGCATCCTTAATTAGGAGGTTGGAGAGATGTAAATTTTACCTTGTTTAATATTTTAAAAAGAGATAAATATTTCAATGAGTTTTAAGAGAAGAGTATTAGTTTTTTGTCAACTCATAATCGGTGAAATAGAAATGAATTCATTAGTTTGGTTGAAGTCAGTAAAGAAAATAACAACTTTATTTATCACACATTCAATGAATATAACCAAAACTGTTTATTAAATCGCAATCATCAGCATTTATATCTAGATAAATACATAAAAATATCGTCATTTCAACTGCTGAGTGGAATTTCACGCTATCTCAGCCACCATTTCGAAAACGCGAGTTACGTATTTAGGTTCGAAGCTGGGCAGGGTACTTACGTTAGAAAAACCGCACTCAAGAAAAGAGACATTAAGTTGTGGTATTAGAATTTTATAACTCTTTATTCAATAGTTTTAACGAACTACGGTTTGCTGTCGGGTTAATTCAGGATTTATCGATCCTTGATATTACAATACTTCACAATCGAGATCGACCGACAGGCCGTTTTGATTTCCGGGCAACAACTGCCTCTTCAATATTTTTCAATAAGTCGCTTAACCTAAATACATAAGGCATCTTTTCGATGCATATACATAATTACCTATTTACTAAGCCCACTCAACAATTCACATATTCCCACATATGTATGTACTTTGGCTGCAACATAGTTGCAGTCAGTATTATTATTTATTATGCTTATTGGGGTATCTCATTTCATTCAGGAATGTTTTGCATTCCCGAATGTTGACACCAATAAGTATGTCAGTTTGTATATCTGCATGCCTCTGTAGAACAACATAGCAGAGGCATCAACTGAGTTGGTTTCTATTAATGTATGTATGTTTGTACATTTGTATGCTTCTAAAGTGGAGTCATACACAAAGCCCAGTCTAGCTGGTTGCAACAAAGTATCTTATTTGCTTTATTTATTGTGTAGGTGGCCTGATGTGAAATGCTGAGCAAGCATTACTTAAGACAACTAAGTTCTTATTTTGGGTGAACAAGTATATTTTAAAATATACTTGTTTTCCCTTTTTCTTCGGTATGGGGGGCATTCCACATAACTCGCGCTACCTCTGCATAAATTTAAAATGTTTTGACGTGAGCTGGGGCATTTATAGAAAAAAATCTGTAATGGGGCTTTCAGCCAAGATAGAGCGATGTTCCACTCAGCAGTCATATATGTAACCCACTCAGCATTTAGGTGATTAAGTTTTGAATTTCCCTACATATCAATACAATTTGATTACTCTTTCTGACTAAATAATGAGTTATCATACAATTGAACAAAAGAAATAATCAAATATGAATACTTTTGATGATCAAAAACTCAATATAGCTTTTCAATCACATTTTAGAATCATATTTGAATCAAATGTGTTTATTTTAGGTGATCAAAATTTGTAATAATTTTTCATTCAGCTTTCTGAATCTTTTCTGACTATCTTGGTTGACTGAATAATGAATTTGATACTTGCTAAAATTTTACTTTTCATTGAAAATCTTATTTATTTCACATACTCACATTTTTTCAATCATGAAGTTCAGAAAAAATATATTAAAACTTTATTCTTCAAGACAAGAAATAATGCAAATACTGCTCCTAAGAAAAGATGTCCCCAACCAGTTCTCCACCTTCGGCTTCCCAGAAAATACAAATTAGCAATATTAAGGTTGTGAACCCCAGGTAAGTGAAACTCTCTTGACATATGTATGCACCTGGATATGGCTTCAACATCCCGTACAATATCGTATTTCAAGATGTTGACGATCATAGTTGATGCTGGAAGTTGTAGTCGAGGTGTATATCGGTCAAGTTTGTTTGCGAGTGACCTGTGGTTCAAATAGCTCACTTCCGCTTTCCTTCATCCCCTGATGAAATAAGATTATTATGTAGTATCTTATTTTGAATGAGATATGAAGAAAAAATGATTCAAAAATCTCAACCAAAACGATTGAAATATGTTCACGAATATGATTAGAAAATGATTGTGAAAAGCATTCAAATATTACTCTAAAACAATTAAAGCTCAATTTCACAATGATATCAAATATGAACAAAAAGCGTTTCGAAATATGAATCATAAATGATTATTCAAGAATAATCACATTTATGGTACATTTTTGTCCCGACGATACGTTAATTTTCGAACAGAAAATGCTTTTAAATTTGAACGTTTTTAATCATCTTGGGGTATGATATTTGAATATTTTTTGATGAAAATTTTCAAAAAATGCTGGCTGGGAAAAAGAAAAACGAAAACATTTTTTTTTCCGTACTATTTATTTAGAAGTATTGCATAATTCTATGACAGCATTTGATTTATAATAACAGTTATGTACATCCCGTTTCTTCTTCTATATATAATCGAGCAGGACTTCCAAAAGACAAATCTGTATATATCATTTCCGCATCATCAAAGAAAAGACTTCCTGCCAGAGCACAAAGAGCTCCGTCCACAACGCCCGGTGCTCCAGAATCTACTCCAGCTGTTACTACATATCCAGAAATCGTTGTTGTTATAAATGTTTGCCTGTCGTCATAGAAAGCACGAAAAAAACTTTCCCTTTGTCCTAAAGTTTCGTGAGTAGAATGGATATCGTCGCCTTGTCCAATTCGTGAACAAAATCCACTAACTCGCATTTGCTTGCCCGCTTTTAATTTAGTTTTGCAAAGTCCTATTGTTCCTACTGTAGGAACTTTGTCAAAGGGGTTTTTCACTTCAATTATACTTATATCCAAATAGTCGCTTCCCTCGACTGGTTTACGATGAACACAAGCCACTTCGCGAACTTGTCCCGTTTGAGATATACTGTTTACACCAGCTTTAACTGTGATACTTTCCTCTTCTATTCCCCTCACGCTTTTTAAATTTGTAACAACGTAGTTCAAAGTTATCAACGATCCAACGCAAACATATTCTTCGTCATCATATATTGCCACCACATATGGTGTTTCCTCTGGATGCACAGAACTGCCAGCGCGAAATTGCGCATTAGTGTAGGTGGAAGGGAAGCCAAGTGCCACCAACAGGAGTCCGAAATAATTTCTTAATTTCATTTTAGTTAAACCCTTTTCAGACACTTGTTAAATATTAAGTAAATCAAGATACGTTTTGTAGGCGTTATTTATAAATTAGTGGATTGTGTTAATAACAAATAAGTAGAAATTTCTATATTCAGGAAATGGGCACAAAGCAAATATTTGGCTGTTTTCAAAGGAAAGTTTCCATGTGATTTGTTTAGATATTTGCACAGTTTAATTGTGCTATTGAGTTGAGAAAGGCTAAGTGATAAAATGTCTGTATTTTTAATGAACAAACACAGAAAAGTACAAAAGGTGCACTAATTAGTTTTATTTGTTTGTATTTTTAATGAATAAACACAGAAAAGTACAAAATATACACTATTGTCTATTTTATGCCCTCACAAAACCAGAGTTCGGAGCAGTGCACCAAGTTTTGAGCAGCAACATTGCTCGAAGTTAAGTGGGCTGCCATAATCAAGGTCTTGTGTTAAGTGTTAATGAGACTTTAATTGGTTGTGGACTTAACGGTCTGTTCATCCTTGCCACATTCGTAAAATTTAGTGATTTTTACAGCAATCTCAGACAGAGCGTTAATGAAATAATTAGCCAAGTTTTCTACAATAAAGCCCTTAATAAACCTAATTTTCCATACAAAATATTGTAACGAATTTACTGCAATTCCCCTTATTTGCAATCTTCTGCTAACGTTAGTATCGCTAAACTGTTGAATAAATAACTCCAATATTGCATAATGGAAAAATGGCCTTTATTAAAGTCCTTCACAATAACACTTATACTTTGCAACGAATAGCTTGCTTAATTAAACTAAACTGATTGATAGCTCAAATGAAACTGATTTCTCGCCTCTACTGTTGTCGCCTTTTTATACTGTCTGATTTCCCAGTTGCATACTTCTAGGCTTTTCCAATTCCAGAACTTACTAGTTAGTTCAGCTACAACTACAGATGTATAACTTTTATAGCTTCTCTCATACCCCATGCGCTTGTATGTGCGAGCGACACTTCAACAATTATAATTGCATACCTTTAGGAGCATCTCAGATAATAAATTTGCATGTGTTGCTAATATTCGTAATACTGTTTTCACACAGACGGCTTATTGAATAATAAAGGCATTTTTCTACATTAAGATGCTTATTGAGCTCAATCTTCCCTACAAAATTCGAATCTATAATTATTTCATTAGTAGCTAGTCGAATGCCTAATGAAGTCAAAAGGACAATGCAAGTTCAGTTCAGTTTCTTAGTTTTTGGTGTGTTCAGTACTTAAAAATGTCATTTGTCAAAGTAAATGTCAGTGTCTGCATAGCGGAACGATACAAGGTGGCTGCATCGAACAGCTGATTATAACCTTCTTTTATTTGATTTGATACATCAACTTCCGGCGCAGTACGATTTTGACATTTGTCCATCGAATTTACAAAAAAAAAGTACATGGAATTCTTAGTTATGTATGTAGGTATGTCACCATGCTGCCACCTTGTATCGTTCGGCCATGATTGTCTGTCATATAGCATTGTCATTTTATTCGCTTGACATTTCATCCTTCATACTAATCGAGCAGTTACTTCTGTGTGAAAGCAAACAATTTACGATTTCATTAGAAAGTGAAATGAGATCTTTAAGTTTCTGTGTGAAAACAGTATAACACTGCCCTCCATCTAAGTTTGATCGTCCCGATCAGACAAATCTCTCGATCTAAACGCTGCCAGCCTTTCCAACTGGACCACTTTCACTTTGGTTCGTGGTTTACCGATGGTTTGTATGCGGTACACTACATCGTTGATCCGTTGTACAACTTTGTATGGGCCTTGCCAATTACACTGCAATTTCGGGGACAAACCTTTTTTACGTTGTGAGTTGTATAACAGCACCAAATCTCCTTCCTGAAAACCTTCCGAATTAATTGCTTTATCGTATCTGGCTTTCATCTTGTCACTCATAAATTTTTTCGTTGCCTTATCAGATCATGTATTTCTCTTCGCTGTTCTTCCAAATCACCAGTGGATTTCTTGACATTTCTCTCCGCATCGGCATCTATCCCAAACTTCAAATCAGCTGGCAGTCTAAGGTCATTGCCAAATATTACTTTTGCAGGGGTTTGGCCCGTTGTCTCATGCACTGCTGATCGGTAAGCCATCAAGAATAATGGTATGCGGGTATCCCACTCTTTATGGAACTTGTCCACTACTTTCCTTAAGTGCTCCTCCAATGTTCTATTGAATCGTTCCACCATACCATCGGGCTGAGGATGCAAAGCAGTTGTCCGTGTTTTTCGAATGGCCAATGATTTACACATTTCCTGGAACACAGCTGATTCGAAATTCCTGCCTTGGTCAGAATGTAACTCCATTGGTACACCATACCTTGCGACCCAATTATAAACACTTCTGCTACTGTTTCCGCTTCTTGATTTGGGATTGGGTATACCTCTGGCCATTTGCTGAAATAACCCATAACTACCAGTACATATTTGTTTCCGCAGTTGCTAGTAGGAAATGGACCTGCGACATCTATAGCGATCCTTTCGAATGGCGCACCTGAGTTATATTGCTTCATCTGGCCATGACTTCGGGTTTGGGCCCTTTCGCTCTGCTGCAAACCTCGCAGTTCGCAATCCACTCAGTGACCGACTGACGGCAACCAACCCAATAGAATCTCTGTTTAATCTTCTCGAGCGTCTTCGTGATTCCAAGATGACCTCCGCTTGGACCATTATGCAGCTCGCGGAGCACGTCAGGAATCCTCTTTCTGGGAACAACTATCAGTTTCTTTTTGTTTTTTTTTTTCTTTATTGACAACAAAGTTTAAAATTATTAGAAGATTTCTCAAAAAAAGCGAAGTTTTTGCGAGAGAAAATAGCTTATTTCTATTTGTTATTAGAGGTTACAATGAAAGACAACAGTAAGTAAATAATAATAATTAAAATTTAATTAAAACTAAAATTTAGCTTAATAATTTAATATTATATGAGTATAATTAAAAATATAGTGTAGAACGTACTTTGCATCTAGATATTAAAATCAAAATTTGTAAAAATTAGCCGTTTGACCTCGAATTTAAAGCATTGCACATTTCTTGCATTTTTAACTTCAACTGGAAGTTTGTTGAAAAGTTTAACACCATAATGTCTTAGTGATTTTGCACATCTTTCCGTTCGAAAGATACGTGGTTTCATATTTATTCTAACTCTAAGTGTATATTCTGGGGTTGATTCTTCTGGAATATCAAAATTATGCTTTATTAAGTTATTTTTAATTTTATAAAATAATATTAAGGTTTGAAGGAGTTCTTGCGTACATCAAGCCTCTCTTGGTATAGCAGTTCACTTGCTGTCCTTAGCGGCAGATTTAAAATGTTTTTTATTATTTTATTTTGAATTCTTTGTATTTAATTTGTTAGCTGTTCGGAACAAGTGTTCCAAATTGGATTTAAATAATTAATATGTGACATGACCAAGGCGTTGTACAGAAGCCACTTGTGTTTTTGTGGAATAAGTTTTCGATTTCTGTAAATAGCAAAATTTGGGGGTATTAATTTCATTTTTAATTTGTTTATATGTTCTCGCCAGTTTAAATTGGCATCAAACCAAATTCCGAGGTACTTTAAATTGTCGACTCTCGAAATAAAGCTGCCCTCCAGATAAATTCCCTTCAAATCATTCAAACTGGGTATATTTTTATAATTGTTGAATATTATAAAGTTAGTTTTAGATAGATTAATTTTTAATAAATTATCCTGAAACCATTGTGAAATTAACTTAAGATCTCTTTGCATATGAGCCAAGAGGTCATCGAGGCTATCAGTAGCATACAAAAAGGTCCCGTCATCGGCATAGAATTGCGGAATTCCATTCAAGTCAAGTTTAAATATGTTGTTTATATATAATAAAAATAATGTGGCAGCTAACTTCGATCCTTGTGGAACGCCAGATTTAACATTTTTAATTGAACTTTTTGTATGTTTGATTTGGACAAATTGTTTTCTATTAGTTAAAAAGCTTTCGAAGAGATTAATAGCACTGCCATTAACTCCCAACTCCTTAAGCTTTTGGATCATAATATAGATATTTACTGAGTCAAACGCTTTGCTGAGATCTATTGAGGGCATTGAAACATATTTTTTCTTATCTAAGTTTTCATATAAAAATTCTGTGCAATTGATACTGGCAGATAATGTGCTCGAGTTTTCGGTGAATCCAAACTGATTATCGGTTATTATATTGTTAATTTTAATAAAATGTTTGAGTCGATTCAGCAAAATGCTTTCGAAAACCTTATCGATTGCACTCAATTTTGTTATTGGCCTGTAGTTTGAGCAAACCTCAATGGGAACTACAGACCCGATTTTCAATTCATCTGGATACTGACCGCTCTCGAAGCACTGATTTATAAAATTCGACAAGGGACCAGATAACACGTCTTTATATTTCTGTAAAAATTTTGTTGAAATTCCATCGGGCCCGTTGGCCGACCTTGGGTTAAGGCTGCAAATTGCACGGCTTACTTCCCATATATTGCAGTGACTCATATCAAAAGGATGAGGTATTTCAGCCTTGGGCTCTGGGGAGTACTCAAAGTTTTCCGGAGTGTTTGTAATGTTTATAAAATAGTTATTAAAAGTATCGGATATTTCAGAATGTTTTGTTAAACTTTATCATTGTATTCTATTTGTGAGATTTCCGGAGACGATACATTCTTTTGCCCATATATAATCTGATTAAGAACTCTCCATGTTTTAGCACTAGATTCGATATTTTGTTCTATCTGGCTTCAGTCATTCCTAAAGTCTTTGAACAGATTGCTACCAGTCAACTCCAATATCAGTGTTCTAGTCTTTTATCTCCATGCCAACACGGTTTCATTCGTCAAAGGTCAACCACTACAAATTTGCTTGTATTCCCCTCTATAGTTATGGAAGGATTTTTAGCGAACAAGCAAACGGATGTCATATACACGGACTTCAGCAAAGCATTTGATACCGTCAACCATGAGTTACTTATTCATAATCTTGATTTACTGGGCTTTCCGTTTCACCTATTAATGTGGCTGAAAAGCTATCTTTCTAACCGGACCCAAAAAGTCCTGTTCAAGTGCAACCTGTCGGAATCGTTCGGAGTTTCCTCCGGAGTACCCCAGGGAAGTCATTTAGGCCCTTTGCTCTTTGCCCTTTTCATTAATGACTTGCCACAGACAATATTATATTCCCATACTATAATGTATGCGGATGATGTAAAACTTTGCTGCACTTACTGTCCTACCGATATGAGTTCCTTGGATCTACTTCAGGCCGACTTGGACTCGTTCCAATGTTGGTGCACAACAAATTTACTAGCTTTAAATTGCTCTAAATGTAAGCATATGACATTTCACCGAGTGAAGCCAGCATTGAAACCTTATGTAATAGATGGTACGCCTTTGGAGCGTATATCTATTGAAAATGATCTAGGTGTTCTTTTTGATCCGAAATTGAATTTTAACATGCATATTTCATCTATTGCCAACAAAGCGTTGAGTTTACTTGGATTTGTTAAAAGATGGGCTAAAGAGTTCGATGATCCGTACCTTTTTTTTTTTTTTTTTTTTTTTGCGGGGAGGCTGAAAAATGCCTAATGCACCATAATTGCCGCCGTCGCAGCAACCGTGTGTCCGTAGACTAAAAAACAGCCCCGTTCTGGAACCGTCGCCCACCCCGGCACCACTTTCGCATTACCTCAGGGTGGCGTTCCATATTTCTCATTTTTTAAGAGCCTACTGTTGTCCCTGCGTCCAGGTTCCCGCTATTTGCTCTGAGTGTCCATTTAATAACCACTGCTTCGCATGCGCATTTCTCTGCGCTCCCTCTCAACATCCATCAGGCGTGTCATTACTATAAATGCCATTTTGCTCACTGCAGTCCAGCATTCTTTCCTGCTGCACATATGTGAAACTAAATTTCTCGTGGTAGGTTCCTCCCCAAAGACTCCATGCAAGGTGAGTCTTTCTTCGTGGAAACGGGGGCAGTAGAACATGACGTGTTCTGCGTTTTCTAACTCTGTGGTACACATTGGGCAATGAGGATCTTCCTCTATCCTACGCTTCCATAAATACTCTTTGAAACCGCCATGTCCACTCATTATTTGCGTGAGATGGTAGTTCAGTTCGCCGTGCTTCCGCTCATTCCATTGAGCTACGTTCCAAACTAGTGTGAAAGTCCAACGCCCTTTACTCGAGGCCTCCCACCGTTCTTGCCACTTAGCTATTGTTTGTGTCCTTGCTCTTTTCTTGTCTTCTTCAGATGGTCGCTCGATATTAGTGTTAACAGATCGGCCATTTCGCTTGCCAGTAAGTCCACTGGGATTTTCCGGGTTAGAACCAGGATCGCGTCGTCGGACACCGTCCGATAAGCACTTGCTATTCTTAAAGAAGCAAGTCGGTACGCTGCTAATATATATTTTTGATGGGTCTGTTTAGATCCATACCACACTGGTGCTGCGTATAGTATTATTGAGCTGGTTACTGTGGACAATAGCTGACGTATAGCTTCGCTCGGACCACCAATGTTAGGCATTATTCGCATAAGTGATCCATTAACTTTGGTAATTTTCTCCCCCACCGCTCTGAAGTGCTCTTTGAAAGTTAACTTAGAGTCAATGTGCACTCCTAAGTATTTTAAGGAATCCTTTGAGGTGATTTGATGATCCCCGACAGTTAAGACTAACTCGTTCGCCGACCGTTTGGAGCTTACTAATAACACTTCCGTCTTTTGGCTAGCCAACTCCAGTCCTGTATTGGTCAGCCATTCCTTTATTCTTGCTACGGCGTCATTACATAATGCTTGAAGCAGGTCCAGTTTCTTGGCCACTACTACCACTGTAATATCATCAGCATATCCCACAATTTGCGTGTTTTCTGGTAGATCAATCTTTAGCACCCCGTCATACATTACATTCCAAAGCGTTGGACCGAGAACAGATCCCTGTGGGACGCCTCCTGTGATTTTGTACTCTTTAGCTCCTTGATCCGTGTCAAAAAGAAGTACTCTGTCTTTAAGATAGCTACCTATAATTCTGCGTAAGTAAGCTGGAGTGCCGAAGCTTTGCAGCGCTGCCATTATCTGCATCCAGTTCGCAGTGTTAAAAGCATTCTTGATGTCCAACATAATCAGTGCACAGAACTTCCTTTTATTTTGGCCTCCAGAAATAGCTTCTCTAGCTATATTGACGACTGTTTGTATTGCATCTACGGTGGATCTTGATTTGCGAAATCCATATTGACTATTCGATAAGCCACCTGGTCTTTCTAGAGTCAGCTGTAGGCGCTCACTAATTATACGCTCGAAAATCTTCCCTAGGGAATCCAGCATACAAAGTGGCCTATATGAGGATGGTTGGTCCGGCTGTTTACCACGTTTCAGCAATAGGACAAGTCTTTGTCGTTTCCACGGGCGAGGGAACACGCCTTCTTGCATACAGGCATTAAAAAGATCAGTAAATAATGTAGCCCTAGTTGTAATCGCTGCTTTAAGGGCTATGTTTGGTACTTCGTCGGGTCCTGGGGATTTGTTATCAGCAACTCTTTTTGCAGCGTCCAGCACCTCTTGCTCTGTAATTTGCGGAATTTCCGTACTTTCTAGATCCTCGCTTGGATAAGTCCAGCGATCTTGCGCCGGGAAAAGTGTTTCAACAATAATATTCATCAGTATCGGGCACGTAGGTTGCTGTGATATCGGTCCTTTAACTTTGGCCATCACAGTTCTGTAGGCTGATCCCCAAGGATCTAGGTCGACATTATCCAGCAGTTCCCTAAAGCATAACTTCTTGCTCTTTTTTATGGCATTTTTAAGTGCCTTTCTTTGTGCGACATAGGTGCTGTGTAGCTCTGCATATCGTGGTGATGAGCGTGCCCTCTGCGCTATTCTTCGTGCTTTGTGGCATTCTCTACGCTCTTCCGCAATTTCGTCATTCCACCAATATACCGGAGTGCGCTGTGCTTTTCCGCGACTTCTGGGCATGGCAGCATCACATGCCATACATAGCAACTTAGTGATTTGAACCGACTGGTCTTCCGCATGCGATTCTCGTACTATGGCGTCCTTCCAGATAATGTCAAATATTTGTGGGTCGAAAAGGTGCTGTTTCCATTTCCTACTTTGTCGATGTCTTGCTGCTACCGTTCGTGGAGTTTCGAGCAGCTCTACGCTAATAGCTTTATGGTCGCTGTGTGTGTAGACGTTGCTTATGGACCATTTTGCTCGTCTTGCTATTTCGCTGCTAGCGAAGGTGAGATCTATAATGGATCGTCTGGTACCTGTATCGAAGGTATATATCCCTGGTTCATTTAGGAGTTCTAGCCTCAAAGAAGTAAGACTTTCGAGGAGAACTCTCCCTCTTTCGTTGGTTCGTCTACTTCCCCACACAGATGACCATGCATTGAAGTCTCCACACACTAAAAGCGGGTGTTTACCTCGTGCTTCAATGGTGATCCCGTATATCATGTCTTCGAACTCGGCGATGGTCATGCTCGGAGGGGCATAGCAACTGAAGACGTATATACCGTTGATTTTTGCCCACGTGAATCCTGCTACCGTTGGCGTCATAATTTCCTGTGGGAGAAATTTCCCTGGTGCCCAAATTGAGGCTTTCCCTGCTGAATCTGAGAGCCAACCCTGCTCCTGGCGATTTTTGTATTGTTCAGAGAGTACCACTATGTCATATCCTCCTTCATAGACTGTTTGGGATAATAGCTCTTGGGCTGCCTCGCAATGGTTTAAATTGAGCTGCAATACCCTCATGAGACAGTCATTTTGCTGCCCTCTCGTTGTGGGCATTTAAAACTGCCTGCTGAATGTTGTCCCCCACATAGCGCGCATTTCGGTGCATTTTCGCAACTTGCAGCCTTATGACCTTCCTGGCCGCATTTCCTGCATAGGCTAGACCTATCTACAGTCTCCTTACATTTCTGAGCTATATGCCCGTAGCCCCAGCACCTATAACAGCGTTTTTCTTGCTTGAGCTCTCTAATTCGGCAGGAAACCCATCCTACCCGGATTCTTTGCGTATTAAGAACCGCCTTGGCATCATCCGCTGTAAGGCTTATAAGTGCCGACTTCGTGCCACTGTACCCTGTGCGTATGCTTTTTATGGCAGCCACATCTGGAAGTTTGATGGTGCATTGCTGGTGGAGGGCGTTGCAAATCTCCTCGGGCGTAGTAATCTCATCGAGATCTCTGCACTGTAGCGTGACCATTTGGGACTTTGTTATAACTTTAGCCGAGTCCTTTAGTACCACTTCAATTTCTGCTTGGTACGCGCTTGTTTTCCCATCTTGCGATTTTTTCAGCTTTAGTAACAGCTCTCCTTTCGCCGTTCTTCTAATCGTTTTGACGTCATCACCCAGGAATTTTAATTCGTCGCATCTTCTCACTTTACGCAATATGTCGGCGTACGTCGCATCCCCCGCCTTGGAAATGATGATTGCATCCGGCCTAGCCTTAAGTGATTTTTTCTTGCTCTTCTTTTTGGCTAACTGCCACTCTCCCGTCTTTTGGGCTGCAGTTTCCTCTTTCCGCTCCGTCTTCTCTTGCGTTTCTTGCCGTCGTTTGTGTCCACCCACGTGCCCTGGTAAGACATCTTTTAGAGTAGTAGTGGGTTTTACCACGTTGTTCTCCTTGGTCGAGTACGAATTATTCCTCGGTCGCTTTCCGGGGGGTGATGGACTTCTATCCTTGGCGCATTCGCTTGCACGCAATTTATGTTCTAAATTCTTTACCTCTAGGGCCGACTCGATGTACAGCACTTTTATTACGGAGGCCAAGCGCTTGATTTCCGCGTGTATATTATTACGCCCTATGAAGAACTGCATCAAGTCCTCAATCGCCTTGCCTAGCTTGGTCATCTTTTTCTCTCCAGGGGGGTTTTGCTGATTTAACGCAGCTGACGCCTGCTTAATTAGCTCACTTAATAATGGTGTGCCCGTTTGAGCCTTGCTGTCGGAGTTCTTTTTGCAAAGCTTCGGTGTAGCACCCGGCGACAACGCTCTTTGCTTGCTTTCGGCCTCCGCTCCTTTGGGTTTCGTTACCACTTGCGACGAAATGTTAAGGCCCCCAGCCGATGGGCCACGCCCTTCTGGAGAGCGAGCTAGCTTCCTTCCTACAAATGGATTGAACGCCATTTCATTCTCCTGTGTTTGGTTTTTTATTTTAGTATTGTTGTTGCTCATCATTTATTTAATTGGGTCCCCACTTGAGGCCGCTATCTTGGTCCGAGTGTGCAGTTACCTATATAGATCCCGTGGTTGTCTATGCGAAGGCAGGGAGGCCACGTGAAGGTTGACGCAGTCCCTCATGAAGACTGCGTTCAGAGCCAGATCAGTATTAATCGGGAGGATCTCAACCGAACCTGCACCACCAACTTAATGATGACGGACTTTGAACGTACCCCAAGGCCTGCCAAGGTTTTAACGGGACGGAGACGAATGGGACTTTAACCGGAAAGTCATTTCGACGGTGTGTCAAGCCGTGTACTGAGATTTCCGAATGCCACATTCGCCAGCCCTTAACAAACATATCCGAGTCGTTAATTCCAGTATACCTTAATTAAGACCTTACTGGGCTCAGTCTTAATGTGAAAATCACCTTAAATTTACAAATAATTTACCTCTTTACCTTCCTGAGTGTGTATCCCACGTCGTATAGTTGCCTCCCTATCTTGGGTAGGTATTCCCTCGAAGCAACCCCGCACTAGGCTGTGGATGCTTAATTCAGGGCGGCATCTACTCGCCCTGTCACTGGAGGTTCTCAGGGTGCGTTAGGCCTTTTAAGCCAAACCCTCCTCACCAGCCGCTCTTGGTCGAGGGCTGCTTATTTGATATTCGCAGCTAACCTAATTAATAGGCCGTTCACTGTCCGCCAGCAGTGACCCCCTTGGCCTGATCCGTACCTCACTAAGGTTCTTTACACATCGCTGGTTCGTCAAAAGCATATAAAGCGTCTTGAGTCAGTTCAAAAGTAATTTTTGATATATGCATTGCGCGGCCTTAATTGGGACTCAAGTCTCCACCTTCCTCCATACAGAAGAAGACTTCTTCTTATTAACTTGCCCACTCTGGAAAATCGGAGAATATTACTGGGGGTATTATTGGAAAAATTGATTCTGCGGACCTTCTCCGCCACTTGTTTTTTGCGGTTCCCCCTAGAGTATCCAGACACTACGTTCCTTTCTATTTACCCCTTTGTCGACGAAACTTCGCTAAAAATAATCCTCTTCTTATCTGGTGCGCGCACTACAATGACTTGTATAGCTGTATCAGTCTTGAATGTACTTTTGCCACTATACGTAATGCAATACTTGCCTATCTAATTTAAGAGATACAAGCTAATTTAATTTGCCGGCATTTTATTTCTTCCATAAAAAACAGGAACTATCTCGTTTAAGGATGGAGGAACATTTATCAACATGTATCATTAAGAAGGAACAAGACAGTACTGTGTTGATTGGAATCTGGTGCATTCCAACAACGTAAAAATATGCTTTTTCATGAGTCACTGACCGGAATCGTATGCATTCCGGCAGTATAATCTTATGGGTCAGGCATCGAGCTGATTGGAATCCGGTGCATTCCAACAACACAGGTCATGTTACTTTTTTATGCCGTGTGATGGCGTATCCTCATTACACTACTCTTAGCACTGCCGGATTCCCATGACATGCTGATTGGAATCTTGTTGCATTCCAACAGGAAGATTGGAATCCACTGCATTCCGAAATCATTCTGAGCGGAATCTGATGCATTCCGCCAGTATAAGATCACGGTATAAGATCTTATTTCTGCTCATATTTCTCATTATTATTATATTCCGAAATTAAAGAGTAATGTTCATTAATATATATTTGTTTGTAATATAACATTATTGAAATCTCGATACATCTTAAATTTTATCTTTTGAGTAGTATATTTATATATCTTTTATATTATGCAGTCGACCATAGTTTGTCGTCAACTTTAAATAATAAATAAATAAATAAATAAAACTGGTTTTTTAATGTTTTTATTTGATTTTTTGATACATTTAGTGCAATTTTCAATACTTATATATAGCTGCCAATGAAAGTCTGAAAAGTTTGTCTGATTTAAAATGGTATTTAAATGGTTATTAATTTCAAACCGGCTGTAATCAAAGACTTTTATTTCATTTTTTTGCTGTTCAAAGTTTTGTATATTATTATTACTCACAGTTAGTGATAAAAGTCTATAATCAGATAAAACATTGTCATCTAACGATAAAGTATAAGCGCATTCTACTAAATCTGTTAGAGCATGATCAATTATAGTGTTTTCTTTGACCATCCTCACTCTCCCATACTCGATGCAAGCAACCTGATATCAATTCTAAACTGTTCCACTGTGCCCAATATGACTTCGCAATGGGACTCTCTGCTGGCATCTCCTCTATGCTTGGTATTTCGTTTCGTTCGAGCCTTTGCATAATATGTGACAGATCTGTATCTTCTAGCTGACACTTTCTTAGTTGTTCCTTGTCCCATCCATCCCTACACGTTATAGTCATTAGCCGGACATCTATAATGTCTTCTTTAGCCTCGGCCTTTGAACAGTGCTTGCATTCCAAACTACATGGTCTTCGTGACATTGCATCGTCATTTCCATGGGTACTACCTTTTCGATGCTCAATGGAAAAGTCATAGCTTTGTAGTCGCTCGATCCACCGTGCCAATTGTCCTTCCGGATTACGGAACTGCAGAAGCCATTTCAACGCTGCGTGATCTGTCCTGACACGGAATCGCTGGCCGTAGAGGTATTTGTGAAAATGTTTAATGCACTCTACCAAGAGCTCTCTCCGCGTAACGCATTATTTCCTCTCTGGTTTTCCAATCAAACGGCTGTAATATGCAACTACCTTCTCCTGTCCATCCACCAGTTGTGATAAAACGCCTCATATTGCATATCCACTCGCATCTGTATCTAGAATAAATGTTGCTCCTGGAATCGGATATGCTAACAATGGGGCAGTGCACAATCGCTCCTTCAATGTTTGGAAAGCCACTTCTTGCTCCTTCTTCCATTCAAAAGCTTTATTTTTTCTTGTAAGCTCATGGAGGCTATGGGCTATGCTGGAAAAATTTGGTACAAATCGGCGGTAATATATGCACAGCCCACGGAAACTTCTCAATTCATGTAGGTTCTGTGGTCTTGGCCAATCCTTTACAGCCTCTATATTTTCGTTCGCAGTGCAGATGCCTTCTGTCGTTACTTTGTGACCCAAATAATTTACTTCCTTTTTAAACAGCGCACACTTTTTGGGACTTAACTTCAGACCAGCGCCAGCTATTCTCTGGAAAACTTCCTCCAAGTTCTTAAGATGTTCATCAAAGTTCTTGCCCAATAAGATGATGTCGTCCAGGTACACCAAGCATGTTTTCCAATGTAGTCCTTTCAGTACCTGGTCCACGAGTCTCTCAAAAGTAGCTGGTGCATTACAAAGTCTAAAAGGCATCACTGTAAATTGCCAAAGCCCATCACCGACACTGAAGGCTGTTTTCTCTTTACCTTCCTCCTTCACCTCAACTTGCCAGTAGCCGCTTTTCAAGTCCTGTGTGGAAAACCATGTCGTACCAGATAGCGAGTCCAGAGTTCAACTTCCGGTAGTCCACGCAAAACCTCATTTTTCCTTTACGTACTTTAGGAGGAGTTGTTTTGCCTTAATCTGATAGGCTTCCTCTAGCCCTTGCGTCCATGCCGTGATGTCATTTGAAAGATCAGTATTACTAGATGAAACGTGTTCCTGGAGCTGTTCACAGTTAAGTTAAAGTCCATCAACCTTTGCCCAGATGACTGCTTCGGATTTTGGTGGTATATGCTGACTCTCTTCCACCAGCACTCGTTTACTGCTGTAGCCTCTCTCATAGCCGAAATTAAGTGGCACATCCATGTTCTCATATCGCATCGTCTTGCTTTGCATATCGATCTTGATGCCTTGGTCGATTAAGAAGTCCACTCCAATTATGATTTCATCAACAATCTCTGCCACTATAAAATTGTGTAGTACAGTTGCGTTCCCAATTGCTACTTCACATGCTACTTCTCCAATTACCTAGGTGTCCTCCCCCGTGGCTGTACGTAATCTTGCTCCAAGCAATTGTCTTATCTTCTTGTTGACTCAATCTGATCGAATGATGGAATGGGATGCACCCGTATCTACAGTCAGTAAACGTTCCTTTCCATCCACATGTCCTCCTACAGTAAGATTGCTTGACCTTCTTCCAATTTGCGAGATAGAGATTATGGGGCATTCAATTGAGGGAGCCAGCTGTAGCCCCTTGCGGCTGAATCGCTTTAGTTTAACGATTGAGTGGATTTGGAGATTTGCTCGTCTCCTTCAGCTCTGCGTTTACGGCCACCCACATTGCTGGAATTGTTAGGATTGGTACTGCAATAACGTGCAATGTGCCCTGGCTTCCCACATTTAAAGCATTTCACGGCACCATCGTTTTTATGCTGCGTTCCTTTAATGCTTCCAAAATTGTATCTACCCAGTCTGGCCTTTCCACTTCCACGCGATGAGCTTTGTATGCGGGCTTACTCAAAAGTGACGCTGTTTCCTGAGTCAGTGCGTGGGATACCGTTTCTGCGAATGTGGGTTTTAGGTTTGCATATGTCGCTCGCTTCGTTTCGACGTCCCGTATGCCATTCATAAAACTCTGGATTTTTACCCTCTCGGTGTATTCCACGGTGCGTCCGCATTTGCCAAATGAGCCAACCTTTCAATATCCGAAGCAAACTCTTGCAAAGTCTCATTAGCTTTTTGGTAACAGTTTTGCAATTCTATTTGAAATATCTGTTTCCTGTGTTCGCTTCCGTATCGCCGTTCTACAGCAGCCATCAATGCGTCATAACTGTTCCGTTCATACTCTGGAATAGTCTGTAAGATTTCGGCAGCTGGTCCTTTCAATGCTACGAAGAGTGCAGCAACTTTATCTTCAGCATTCCAGTTGTTCACTGCTGCGGTCTTCTCAAATTGTAGCTTAAAGACCTGGAAAGGAACAGAACCGTCAAAAGATGGCGTTTTTACCTTTGGATTGCTTGCTGAAACAGCTGGGCGATTTAATTGCAACTGCTCCTACGACCCTTCAAATCATCGATTTCTGCTTGAAATTGAGCGATTTTTGCATTCTGCGCTTCCAGTTTTGATGACACCCTTGGTTCCTGTTCTGACAGTTGCGAAGATATGCGAGATTCTTGTGCTTTCAGCTGCTCAGCCATATATGTCTTCTGTTCTTCTAACTGTGTTTCCATCTTAGATGTTATGTGTGTCTCCTGCGATTCCAGTTGAGATGCAATACTTGTCTTCTGTTCTTCCAGTTGAGTTTCCATCTTGGATGTAATACGTGTCTCATGTGATTCCTTTTGGGATGACATGTTGGTGGATATTTGTGATGACATTTCGGACATTTGTGCCGATATTGCAGCCAATATCATGTTCAGGTCTGTGTTCGCCATTGTCTGCGGTGTTTCTTCCATTTTTGTTGTTTCCTCGCCATCAAGATGAAAGTCATACTTTTCCACGTCAATTCCTTCTAATTCCATTGCCTGTCGTAGTCGTTCCTGAAGTTCTAGTTTAGTGCCGGTTGTATTCAAGCTACGGCTCTCCAACTCCTTCTTCAGTTGCTGGATCTTCAATTCACTTAACTTTGGCATGCCCAAATTGTATTCGAAGTCTTCGGAATTTATTCAACAATTCCTCTTCTGACACCAATTGTAACGAATTTACTGCAATTCCCCTTATTTGCAATCTTCTGCTAACGTTCGTATCGCTAAACTGTTGAATAAATAACTCCAATATTGAATAATGGAAAATGGCCTTTATTAAAGTCCTTCACAATAACACTTATACTTTGCAACGAATAGTTTACTTAATTAAACCAAACTGATTGATAGCTCAAATGAAACTGATTTCTCGCCTCTACTGTTGTTGTCTTTTTATACTGTCTGATTTCCTAGTTGCATACTTCTAGGCTTTTCCAATTCCATAACTTACTAGTTAGTTCAGCTACAACTACAGATGTATAACTTTTATACCCTATAGGCGGAATAGCGCATCGGAAGCACTTTAGCAGCCCTTCGTAGATGCAATGAAGCGCATCGTGTATGTAGCTCATTACGCCTCTTTTAACATTGGCATATCATTGGAAATCGGCGCATCACTTTCTTATGAATGTTGCGCAGGTAGACGCTTCACGAGTCGCGTGAAGGATGCGCCCTAAATAATCAACCAAAAATGCAGGAGTGATGCGCATCGATTAAGCGACTAATTAGGCAAGAGTGATGCGCACCGACTACGCAACTAGTACTGCGGCCTAGATGCGCATCTTTTTTGGCATATAATAATGAGAGGCAGATGCGTATTGGGGTCCCCGTATTGGGCTAAAAAGAATTCACAGGAAAGCGCCCAAGGAATTTTTTTATTTTTGACCTAGAATTTCTTGAGTGTTTTCTTGCGAACTGCACTCACTTCTTAAAACTGCTTTTCTATTTACGATACGAAGTTGAATAAGAACAAGGATATGAATTGTTTAAATGAACATAAGTTTAGTGTATATTTAAATTCATTCTTAGTACATAAACCTTTAATTTCTTACGGTTAGCGAAGAATTTACGGTTCTTTTGTTTAATCAATAAAAAAAATAGATTATTGAGATTTATAAGTATAAGAAATGGTGAAAATAAATACATATAAATAATTAAGTTTATGCTTCAAATTGTCCGTTTTGTCTTTTCGTTTTACATAAGTACACTGGAATTTATTAAATTACTTTATGTTAATGTACATTTATTTTTAACTTAAAAATGGAATAAATATGAATTAAGTTGACTTTCAGATGCCAAAAAAAATACTTCTAGTTTTAGTTTAGTTTACAAATGTATGTATTACAAAAGAAAATATTACTGGTTGGATTTGCTTTTATACATTTTGTTTTTCGCGGATCGGACCCCCTTTCGCAATCCATATCGGGACCATGAACTGAACCTGTTAAATGGAAGTAGAATTTTAACGTTAAATACATATTTGTGGAAATTTATGCTTACGAAAAACAATCTCATTGAAAAACTTTAGCGATTTGATTGGAAATTTTTGTTGACGACCATCCCAATTAATAAAAGGCAGAGTAGATTCAGCAAATACGAAGGGAACAATTTTTCTTATTGGAGTAACTCCCACAGTAGTGCGTACGTACGCGACCTGAAATTATATTAAATACCTATTTAGCTAAAAGTTGTGATATAAAGAGGTTAACATTGCGTAATACCAACTCATCTCGAGAGTACTGTGATAAAATTTTGTCTGAAGACTTAATCTCTTCAATCGTTTTGAACGGAAGAATTGTTAAATTTGATGTGTTTGGTAAGACTCTCTTCATCAATTTTTCGATAACCACATCTTGGGTTGCCATCTTTTGTTTGATTGCTAATATCTCTGTTTTTAGTTCCTTTAGAAGTTCAAGCTGCTGAGACAAAATGGTCTTAATGTCTGCTATATCTGTTCTTTGATCATTCATGAACTTAGTTTGCTCCTCGTTGTGAAATTCTACGAAAAGAAGTATTCAATTTTTGGAAAAAAAAAATCAAGTACTGAAAATAAATCGTAATTACTTAATTTCAACGAAGGTATACTTACCAATTTTTGAGCATTTTGCTTGCAACTGGCTGTTCTCCTCTAAATTGCCGAGCATTTCTTTTTGCGCTGCCTTCGTTAAAAATCTTCTCTTCATGCCCTTCATTTTTCAAGCGGTCACCCTTTTTTTAATAATAATGAAAAACTGATATAAAAACTGCTCTCTCTCCTATTGGCAAAAACATACATTTGCTGATTAAGTTTGTAATTGGAAATATTTCTTCATTATCACTGAGATTGCTAACATATGCAATCCCTAACGACGACATTGAATCCATCCCCATGTAGCATCCAATTAGAAATGGAGACATATTGGTATGGTTTGCTACTGATCCAAGAATTGGCCATAATGAACTTGAGGAACTTTTATATAGGGGAAGACCATCGATACCAATGTCCAACTCTAAACTGTTTTGATCTAGAGGGACTTTCAACTGCAAACATTTTTTAATGCCCTCCTCTATCCCATAATGAAAATATTCCCCAGGTTTTACTACACGCGTCTGAATAGATTGTTTTACAAAAAGACCACTTGTTGAATTAGGGACATTAAGACCAGATTTGTTTAACAAATGAAGCATATCTTCTGCAGCGACTCGTCTTATTTTATGGTTCACCATCCATTCCTTAAATCCCGTGACAATATTGAATGGCGGTTCCATAACATCTCAAATTCTGCATTTTCCGGAACAATAATTTCACTGGCATCGGAATTTTCTTTATCTGTGCATAATTCAGGGCTATTTGTTGAATCTTTTGAGGCTTCCTCATCTACGGTTTTGATACTATTCAATTCTTTGGCTACAAGTCGCTTGAAATGCCTTTTGCTATAGCCCAAAAACGAATAACTCATTTTACTTGAAAATTTCATTATACGTGGTGCAATGAGATTTATTCCATGCGGCACTTATAAAATGCACTTTGCTCACCTAGAAAAGGCCAAACTACGACGCAATGTGTGGTTTTTGATGCAAGGTGTGCTCTGGAAAATGAATATTCAATACAAGAATTAAAATGCAAATTGGATCTATAGCAAAACGGATTCAACTGAAATTCACTCTACTCACCTCCAAAAAGATAAAAATATGATGAAAACCAAGGCAGCAAGAGTTTTTGTTATTCTGGAAAGCTCCCAGTTCTATATTTTTATATATACGAATCTGATTTTTAAGATTTTGGCAAATTTCCAATTTAGTTTATATTTTCATAAACACCGCACATATTTTATTACAATACTTAGATTTATTTATCTATTTTTATTAATAAATGAAATCGCGACAAACACGCACGTGCAAAAAACTCAATCTTCGACTGCTGAACTCGAAATGAAAATAAAACAAAATGGCAGAAACATATAAGCAAATTAGCGCTTGCTGATTTTCTGCATGTTAGGTAGCGAATACGGAGCACTTTGCTAAATGCCTATCTTTCAGCGTTTTTGGAAGTGAAAAGGTAGCGCATCAAAAATGAAGTTTAGAGAAGCGCATGAATAAATTCTGCTGGGATCTCAGATAATATATTTGCATGTGTTTGTGCATCTCTTCTCCGCTGCGTGTACGTACATATGTGTAGACATAATGATTGAATTATTGATGTGCATTACGTCACTGCTTAGCATCGGCTTAGAGATGGCAATATGTACAAATTCTTAATTATCTCATTATTGCTTTATTGAGTGCCTAATGGAGCTAAGAATCGAGACGGTTTTGTGGGCGCTATTTATACATTAGTGGATTGTGTGAATAAAAAATAAGTAGAAACTTCTAGATTTCAGGAAATGGGCACAAAGAAAAGATTTGGCTGTTTTGACAGCATCATTTCCTTGTGATTATTTTAGATATTTGCACAGTTTAATTGTGCTATTGAGTTGAGAAAGGCTATGTGATACAAGGTTTGTATTTTAATTGAATAAACACAGAAAAGCACAATAGGTACACTAATTAGCTTTACTGTCTGTATATTTAATGAATAAACACAGAAAAGTATTATTGCTTTATTGAAAGCCTAATGGAGTCAAAAATCTATACGTTTTTTTGGTAAGTAGGAACTTCTAGATTTCAGGAAATGGGCACAAAGAACACATTTGGCTGTTTTGAAAAAAATTCAAAGCACTCCCGTATGCCCTCACATATGCATATGTAATTAAAATTCATATGGAAGTTTTTGATTTTCTTATGAAAGTGCAAAGCAAAAGCTCTTTCATATGACGAACGCATTTCAGTATAAAAAAAAAACAAATTTACATTAATAAATTAGTCAAAATTGTTATGGCACTGAAAAATTGTTTTATTCAAAATTGATTCATTAAGAAAATTAAAACTATTTCACCCATTTAAGGGTATGACCGCGGAGTTTGAGATAAGACTTGTATGTATGTATGTATGTATTTATTTGAAAATTTGTTCCTGGCACAACAATTTTGACAAATTATTTAACAGCGCTAGTCATGAATAGCATGAGTTATAAAAATTGAACATTTATAGTAATAATAATAAAGATAAATCAAATTAAATTAAATATAACGGATAATTGTTGTTGTTTTTATTTTTATTAACGGATAATAGTTAAATATTTATGTTTGTAGATGTAAATCTTAAAACTAAAGAAAAGTAATTAATAAATATTAAAAGACAGCAGTATTGATGATAACCTTTGGCTGATTATAGATCGATTAGTATTTAACAAATAAAGAAAGAAGACACAGAGAAAGGAAAAGGACTTAGAAATGAACATTTTAACAACAACAATTTGAGATCCAGTTTAAGAGTCGTTAAAAAATTATGTTAGCTCTTTTTTGAAGTGCAGAGCATTAGTTAAGAGTCGAAGACTTGTAGGTAGAGAGTTCCAAAGACGTATTGCAGTAACAAAGAATTGGTGTTCAGAGGTTAGGGTGCGGTATCTAATGTGCTTAAGGAGAAGCACCGATCTTGATGATTGCAGAAAAATAAGCTTACGTGTATCAATTTATCGAGGAAGGACAGTGTTTTGACTTTTAAACGATTTTCGAAAGAAATGTTTAGCAACCTTTCAGCATGTTGTGATACGTGATCAAGTCTTTTAAACCCATAAACATATCTAGCAATGTTGTTGTAAATAACATTTAGTTTGTTCTTGCACAGATAGTCACAGTTTGAGTAAATCACACAACCACGGAGTATCGTAGGTATTAAGTATGCTTTATAAGGCTGAGTAACACAGCACTGCGCTGTGTTATTGTGTTAACACTCGGTAATGTGCGGCACTCACACGCACACTTATCGATTAATTTATAACACAGTGTCATACTCGATGGCACAAAGCTGACTGTGCAATGCCGCTCAAATTGGTAAATGCTCATAACACAGTAACACGCTCTATAGCACAGAGAATGACACTCAGATCGTAAGTGCACATACATGCATAGTCCATTGTGCTTGTGTGTTGCTTGTATTGCTTTCCAATGACACTTCACTCAAAACATATTTATACACATGATACAAATATTACAAGATAAAACCGGTGAGGATAATGCCATTTAAAAAGATTTTAAAATTCTCACTGCGCTCTCAAAATTTTTATTTTATTTTGATTTTTTCATAAAAAAATGGTGTCCATAGGGGCACTTACTATCCTCTTGATCGGATGATATGACTTTGAAAAATTGGAGTATGGAAGAAGATAAATGTTGCCATGATTTACTTTTCTAAATGGCGTCAAACGTGGCGTTAGAGGTAAGTAACACAGTACTGTGCTCTGATATTGTGCCTACACTCATATCGACTTTCGATAATCAATTATAACACAATTGCGTCAACACAATGTGTTAACACTGCAAAGTGTGCCTGTGCTACTGTGTTAACACTCAAAAAATAGTGTCATTACCCACCACTAATGCTTTAGCCAGAAGTAGTCTTATGTGCAAAGGCGTGAAATACTGTGTTAACCATAGTGTACGAAGCATTCCATACACTTTTCCAACCGTTCTAAAAATATGATCTTTCCATGTCAATGTTTTGTTAAAAATTACACCTAAGTTTTTCGCCGTATCTACGTATTCTATACCGGAATTGTCGAACACTACATTCTCTAAATCATTAGTGGGAAAAGACCTTCTATGAATAACAATACATTTTGACTTATTCGGGTTTATATATTAGCCATTCATAGTAGCCCATGAAAATATTTGATTCAAATCGTGGTTTAAGTTACTTATGCACAAGCTAGTTTGATCACGAGGACAACACGTAAACAACTGCACATCATCAGCGTAGATATGAACATTACAATACTTAAGGACATGGGGTAAGTCATTGATATACAGAACAAATAACAGAGGACCCAGGATAGAGCCTTGAGGGACGTCTCTTAAGACATGTAGGAAGTCAGACTTTTCACCATCTATACATACTACTTGAGTCCTATCGCCAAGATATGATCTTATAGGGGTAACTGCATGACCAGAGAAGTTAAATAAGTTTTCCACCTTCCTACAGAGCAGAGTGTGGTCTACAGAATCAAAAGCTTTAGAGTGGTCAAGAAGTGTTAAGAAGGCAATGTACCTTTCATCCACTCGCTTATGAATTTCTTCTGTCACAGATAATAGTGCCGTTGTACAGCTCCGCTTTGACCTGAAACCGGACTGACTGTCTGACAGGAGCTTGTATTCATGTACATATGATACGATTTGCTCATGTAGAATACGTTCAACGACCTTAGAGAGGAAAGGGAGTATGACTATTGGTCGACACTCATTATTTTGTTTACGGATTGGAATAACTGGTGCAGCTTTCCAGTATATTGGGAAGACACCGGTCGTCAAAATTGAGTTGACCAAGTAAGTAATGTGGAGAAGGATTTTGGGAAGAATGACTTTTAAAAACTTTGAACATATACCATCAAGCCCCATTGCGTTAGACTTCACAGAAAGTATGGCTTGGACAACATCACAATTATCGACACAAACAAACTCGAAAGGGCTAGTGTCAACATTAACACGCACGGAGTAGTTATCAATACACACATTGTCGGCTGAGTTTGGTAGTCTTATAAAAGTACTATTTATTTCGTTCATGACGACATTACGGGGATGAGACAGGTCACTTTTGGGCTTACCAATTCCTATTTGTTTGATTTTGTTCCACTTTTCTTTTGTATTAAAAGCAGAACTAAACTTATACTTAAAATAATATAATGAATACTTGCATACGCCTTTAATTTGGCATTATGTTAATGATATTAAGAGTCATGATAAGTCCCACGTGCGCGTCTTGAGATGTTCAATACCCTGGGTCGCAGAATTTAGTACTTCGCAAATATCTTGCTTCAAATGCCTTGCTCGAGTTTCACGCTCAGTTCGAGGATTAACATCATGAAATTCTCCACCGGTCTAGGCTTAAGTAATTTTCTGTGGTCTACAATGAGTTAAGGCTCGAGCAGTTGCTGAAACCTTGAACCGATAGGATATTAATGAAGCTAACTTGTTCAAATATTTTATTTGTACTCACATTTGGTTCGCCAGCAACATCGATTCAAAGTTTAAAAAATTAACTTGGCTCCGCCCTTTTTAGATTTAGTTTTTCACTACGATTTAGAAGCTGTAACTCCGGTCATAATGCACGCATTGTAAAAAAATGGTAGAGATGATCTGAATGACATATTCATGACTGAGTGAAGTTGTTGTGCCCTAACTAAGATAGGCACCTTGTCGTTGGTGTGAGGGCTTAGCCGAACTCCATAGCGCCCGATTATGAGGCGGAGTGGTTTAGGACCGGCATCTATGCCGTTTCGCCTCATAGGAGGGCGGCTGGATGTCGGTGATCAAAAACTGCCCACCCCCTAATCCGGGGTGTTACGCAAATCGTGCCTATTGGACGATTTGAAGCAGGGGGATAAATACGGCTGTATTCGAACGGAGCCATTCCGATACCTGGCCACCTGAAGTATTGATGGCCTTACCATAGTAAGAGGCGCTGCGGTGGGGCCGATTCTTTCCCCGTATATAATACCGAACCGGTGAGCCCGCCTTGTCGAGCAGGTGGTCCTACGACCAAGATGAACGACTTAATATCTAATTGTAATAAGGAAGATGATAAGGGGAGGACTGAGTCGCAAGACAAGGACGACAAAAAAGTATTAGGCGGTGTGTCGGATTCGGGAGCGAAAGTTGTGCTGAGTCTATGAACTCCGTGTTGGAAAAGCGTGAATGAAAAGGGAGTAGTAGAGTAGAGCAGGGTACGAAGCAGAAAAAGTAAGAGAGGTCTATCGCAGTACCGTCCAGCACCAAGAAGTGTCCAACGCCTGGGAGCAGAGGTTGAGATCGAGCGCTGGGAGGGGGATCAAGAGGCGGTAGAATGGCAAAATGAAGAGGCAACGTTCGGCGGAAGGCTGCTTTGAATAGGCAGAAAGGACGCAGTCCCAAATCCGCGAAGCAGGGTAGCCCTATATACAAGACAAGTATGCCTTAAGCTGTAGAACAGATGGGCCCCAAAAGCGAGGTAACAACTACCTCGAAAGCTGCAAGTCAGAGGGGGGACGTCAAAAGTTGCGAATTGCCAACTACGGAAGTAGGATATTCCGGCTTCTCGGAGGTGTCAAAGGGAGATAACACTAAGACTCCGGCTTTACCCGAGAAGATGAGTGTTGCGGCAATACAGTCAACGACTGTGGAGCTGGTTGATCGTAGCAAGCCTTTCGGACAGATGACTATTGAAAGGTGGATATCTGTAGAAAGTGAGCTTATTAGTTGACTGCTTAAGATGATGCGGGAACAACCAAGTAAGACCCTTCCATCCTTTGATTCGGGGGATGGTATAATGGTGTGAAGATGATAGCATGCGACAACATCACGAGCTTGCGGTGGATGAAGGAAGTGGTTCCAAACTTCCAAAGGCAAGACACGAACGCGCGGTTTGAGGTGATGGATAAAGTGAAAATCACCACTGTACCAAAACTTAAACTTATTATTATTATTTTTTTATACATTTATATTAAGTCGCTTTCATGTTTGTCCCCTCATTTCCATACGAATTTTTGACCCACGGAAAAGTCTTTTTCGGTAACTTCCCGTTGAGCTAGGCACTTGATACGTAGAACATAGTTCAGATCTGGGAAACATTACAATGCAAGTGAAAAAAATCCGCTAGGTGGCGCACGGATCGAGATATACAGAAAATTAATTTTAAAATGGAAATTTCGCGTTCGACTTTTAACTAACTTCTCGGTGATCCAGAGACTTGAAACTTAGCACATAGCTTGCGAGTCGATGGCATTACAATTCGTGGAAAACAAAATGCCACCAGGTGGCAGACGAATCGAGATAAACGAAAATCCCTGAAAAATCGCAGGGAATCTCGCGATCGATTTTTAAGTAACTTCCCGGAGAGCTAGAGACTTGAAACTTGGGCCGTGAGTCAGAACCCTGTGACAATGCAACATTTGATCAAAAAAATTTCGCTGGATGGCGCATGGATCGAGATATTAAGAAAATTAATTTTGATTTGGGAATTTTCAAACCATTTTTAACTAACTTCCCGGTGATCTAGAAACTTGAAACTTGGCACACAGTTCGAGGCTTGGTGACAATACAATTTACAAGAAAATTCGGCTAGGTGGCGCGCTAAGTGAGATAACTACAAATCCTTGAAAAACGAGGGGAATCTTGCAATCGATTTTTGAGAAACTTCCCGGTGAGCTGGAGATATGAAACTTGAGCCGTAAGTCAGAACTCAGTGACAATGCAACATTTTATCAAAAATAATTCCGCTAGGTGGAGCATGGATCGAGATATTAGGAAAATTAATTTTAATTTGGGAATCTGTCAATCAATTTTTAACTAACTTCCCGGTTACCTAGAGATTTGTAACTTAGCACATAGTTCGAGACCCGGTGACAATACAATTTATAGAAAACATAGTTCCGCTAGGTGGCGTGCTAATTGAGATAACTACAAATCCCTGAAAAACGAGGGGAATCTTGCTATTGATCTTTGAGTATCTTGAGAGAGACTTGAAACTTGAGCCGTAGGTCAGGACCCGGTGACAATGCAATATATGATCAAAAAAAGTTCGCTAGGTGGCGCATGGCAAATTAGTTTTGATTTGGG
This sequence comes from Eurosta solidaginis, assembly GCF_040869045.1. NCBI lineage: Eukaryota > Metazoa > Arthropoda > Insecta > Diptera > Tephritidae > Eurosta > Eurosta solidaginis. The sequence goes on from NC_090322.1 coordinate 9,920,868, forward strand.
AATATTTCATTCCATTTTTTAATTACTTCCCAGTGACCTAGAGACTTGAAACTTGACACACAGTTCGAGGCTTGGTGACAATACAATCTTGCAATCGATTTTTGAGTAACTTCCCAGTGAGCTGGAGATATGAAACTTGAGCCGTAAGTCAGAACTCAGTGAAAATGCAACATTTTATCAAACAAAATTCCGCTAGGTGGCGCATGGATCGAGATATTAGGAAAATTAATTTTAATTCGGGAATCTTTCAATCCATCTTTAACTAACTTCCCGGTTACCTAGCGACTTGTAGCTTAGCACATAGTACGAGACCCGGTGACAATACACGTTATAGAAAACAAAGTTACGCTAGGTGGCGCGCTAATTGAGATAACTACAAATCCCTGAAAAACGAGGGGTATCTTGCGATCGATTTTTGAGTAACTTTCGGGTGAGCTAGAGACTTGAAACTTGGGTCGTGGGTCAGAGCCCGGTGACAATGCAACATTTGATCAAAAAAAAAAAAAAAAAATGCGCTAGGTGGCACGTGGATCGAGATAGTAAGAAAACAAATTTTAATTTGGGAATCTTTCAATCCATTTTTAACTAACTTCCCGGTTACCTACCTTGAAACTTGTTTAGAGGCCTGGTGACAATACAATTTATATAAAACAAAGTTCCGCTAGGTCGTGCGCTAGTCAAGATAACTGGAAATCCTTAAAAAACGGGGGTAATCTTGCTATCGATTTTCGAATAACTTCCCGATGCGCTAGAGACATGAAACTTGGGCCGTAAGTCAGAACCCGGTGACAATGCAATATTTTATCAAAAAAGTTCCGCTAGGTGGCTCAGGGATCAAGATATTGGGAAAACTAGTTTTAAATGGGGAATCTTGCAATCGATTTTTAACAAACTTCCTGGATATCTAGAGACTTGAAACCTGAAATATAGGTTAAAACTCGGTGACAGTGCAATGTTTAATCAAAAAATTTTAGCTATGTAACGAACAAGTCAAACGTTTTAGAAGATTAAACCATGCCTACATGGCTAGCCTCCTGAGTGTTGCAGGCGTTGTAGAATTCCACCTCGTTGAAGGCCCAACTCAATGCACGTCCTTGCTTTCTTTTAGGCGTACGCGACTTTGACCACGATTCTTTTAGACTTTCAGGCGTATGCGAATTTCACTACGATTTTCAGCTGTGCAAATTAAGTAGCTGACAAACGAGTTGGAATTCTCTTCTTATGATGCACAGTCACCAGCAATGAAAATTCACCACATCATCAATTGTGTTGAACTTACTTCCTTAACAATTGTGATCATATTCACCAACAACGTTTTCTTTGCACTATCCGGCTTCGCCAATTATGAGAATAATCGCCAACAAGAATCATTCACCGCATTCATCCTCTTTGTCCAACTCACCCGCTCCACCAATATCAAGAACCTCGGAAAGCTATAATAATTCACCGATTTATATGTAGCACACATAGATCTTTCTACAGTCACCTAAGCCGAATATAGATATAGACGTAGTACGTCCGAGCAACGCCAAAAACGGCGTTAGGAATTACTTAAATTACTAATCAAAGTTGCAATAGCCTTTTTGTAGGCAGTTCTAAAAATTTGAAAATAAAAAGATGATAAAAAAATTTTAAGGACTACCTTTATATAAATGGACCAAAAAATAGAAGGCAATTTTTCCTTTAATCAGACATAATCTTGTTGAATTTTGACTAAAAAACTTTAACAATAGCTCTTGTAAAAGAATTTTGGGATTTAAAATTATAAAAGTAGAGTGCGTGTTAAAATTTTAAATAATCAATTAGTTAATGCCAAGTACATGGTTTGCCTTAAATTGAAAGATTGCGCTCCACCTTTTTAGTTTTAACCCCCGGGATTCTTTTACAAGAGCTATTGTTAAAGTTTTTTAGGCAAAATTCAACAAGATTATGTCTGATGCTGATGAATATTGATTTTTGTGGATACAAAATGAAACACGTCTTACGTTTTATAAAGTTCAAGAAAAAGGAAAGGAAGAAAAAAATTTTTTATTCATTAAATTGACATTTATATGACATTTCACATGGCTGTGTTCAATGCAACATTCTCCCTGAATAATAAGTTTTTTTTTTATACTCAGTTGAGCAGAGCTCACAGAGTATATTAACTTTGATTGCATAACGGTTGGTTGTACAGGTATAAAGGAATCGAGATAGATATAGACTTCCATATATCAAAATCATCAGTATCGAAAAAAAATTCGATTGAGCCATGTCCGTCCGTCCGTCCGTCTGTCCGTTAACACGATAACTTGAGTAAATTTTGAGGTATCCTGATGAAATTTGGTATGTAGATTCCTGGGTACTCATCTCAGATCGCTATTTAAAATGAACGATATCGGACAATAACCACGCCCACTTTTTCGAATCGAAAAAGTGCGATAATTCATTACCAAATACGCATTAAGCGATGAAACTTGGTAGGTGAGTTGAGCTTATGACGCAGAATAGAAAACTAGTAAAATTTTGGACAATGGGCGTGGCACTGCCCACTTTTAAATGAAGGTTATTTAGAAGTTTTGCAAGCTGTAATTTGGCAGTCGTTGAAGATATCATGATGAAATTTGGCAGGAACGTTACCCTTATTACTTTATGTCTGCTAAATAAAAAGTAGAAAAATCGGAGAACGAACACGCCCACTTTTTAAAAATTTTTTTTTTAAATTCCAATTTTAAAAGAAAAGTTAATATCTTTACAGCATATAAGTAAATTATGCCAACATTCAACTCCAGTAATGATATGGTGCAACAAAATACAAAAATAAAAGAAAATTTCGAAATGGGCGTGGCTCCGCCCTTTTTCATTTAATTTGTCTAGGATGCTTTTAATGCCATAAGTCGAACTAAAATTAACCAATCCTTGTGAAATTTGGTAGAGGCTTAGCTCCTAGGACGTTAACTGTTTTCTGTGAAAAAGGGCGAAATCGGTTGAAGCCACGCCCAGTTTTTATACACAGTCGACCGTCTGTCCTTCCGCTCGGCCGTTAACACGATAACTTGAGCAAAAATCGATATATATTTACTAAACTCAGTTCACGTACTTATCTGAACTCACTTTGTATTGGTGTAAAAAATGGCCGAAATCCGACTATGACCACGCCCACTTTTTCGATATCGAAAATTACGAAAAATGAAAAAACTGCCATAATTATATACCAAATACGAAAAAAGGAATGAAACATGGTAATTGTATTGGTCTATTGACGCAAAATATAACTGTAGAAAAAAACTTGGTAAAATGGGTGTGACACCTACTATATTAAGTAGAAGAAAAGAAAAAGTTTTGCAGGGCGAAATCAAAAGCCCTTGGAATCTTGGCAGGAATACTGTTCGTGGTATTACATTTATAAATAAATTAGCGGTACCCGACAGATGATGTTCTGGATCACCCTGGTCCATATTTTGGTAGATATCTCGAAAACGCCTTCACATATACAACTAAGGGCCACTCCCTTTTAAAACCCTCATTAATACCTTTAATTTGATACCCATATCGTACAAACACATTCTAGAGTCACCCCTCGTCCACGTTTATGGAGATATCTCGAAAGGCGTCCACATTTAGAACTAAGGCCCACTCCTTTTTAAAATACTCATTAACACCTTTCATTTGATACCCATATCGTACAAACAAATTCTAGAGTCACCCCTGGTCCACCTTTATGTCGATATCTCGAAAAGGTGTCCACCTATAGAACTAAGGCCCACGCCCTTTTAAAATACTCATTAACACCTTTCATTTGATACCCATATCGTACAAAAAAATTCTAGAGTCACCCCTGGCCCACCTTTATGGCGATATCTCGAAAAGGCATCCACCTATACAACTAAGGCCCACACCCTTTTAAAATACTCATTAACACCTTTCATTTGATACCCATATCGTAGAAAAAAATTCTAGAGTCACCCCTGGCCCACCTTTATGGCGGTATTTCGAAAAGGCGTCCACCTATAGAACTAAGGCCCACGCCTTTTTAAAATACTCATTAACACCTTTCATTTGATACCCATATAGTACAAACAAATTCTAGAGTCACCCCTGGTCCACGTTTATGGCGATATCTCGAAAAGGCGCCCACCTATAGAACTAAGGCCCACGCCCTTTTAAAATACTCATTAACACCTTTCATTTGATACCCATATAGTACAAACAAATTCTAGAGTCACCCCTGGTCCACATTTATGGCGATATCTCGAAAAGGCGTCCACGTATAGAACTAAGGCCCAATCCCTTTTAAAATACTCATTAACACCTTTCATTTGATAACCATATAGTACAAACAAATTCTAGTCACCCCTGGTCCACCTTTATGGCGATATTTCGAAAAGGCGTCCATCTATAGAACTAAGGCCTACTCCCTTTTAAAATACTCATTAACACCTTTCATTTGATACCCATATAGTACAAACAAATTCTAGAGTCACCCCTGGTCCACGTTTATGGCGATATCTCGAAAAGGCGTCCACATATAGAACTAAGGCCCACTCCTTTTTAAAATACTCATTAACACCTTTCATTTGATACCCATATCATACAAACAAATTCTAGAGTCACCCCTGGTCCACCTTTATGGCGATATCTCGAAAAGGCGTCCACCTATAGAAGTAAGGCCCACGCCCTTTTAAAATACTCATTAACACCTTTCATTTGATATCCATATAGTACAAACAAATTTTAGAGTCACCCCTGGTCCACCTTTATGGCGATATCTCGAAAAGGCGTCCACCTATACTCCTTTTTAAATTACTCATTAACACCTTTCATTTGATACCCATATCGTACAAACAAATTTTAGAGTCACCCCTGGTCCGCCTTTATGGCGATATCTCGAAAAGGCGTCCACCTATAGAAGTAAGGCCCACGCCCTTTTAAAATAATCATTAACACCTTTCATTTGATGCCCATATTGTACAAACGCATTCTAGAGTCACCCCTGGTCCACTTTTATAACGATATTCCGAAAAGGCGTCCACCTATAGAACTAAGGCCCGCTCCCTTTTAAAACACTTATTAACACCTTTCGTTTGATACCCATATTGTACAAACGCATTCTAGAGTCAACCCTGGTCCACTTTTATAACGATATTCCGAAAAGGCGTCCACCTATAGAACTAAGGCCCACTCCCTTTCAAAATACTCATTAACACCTTTCATTTGATACCCATTTAGTACAAACAAATTCTAGAGTCACCCCTGGTCCACCTTTATGGCGATATCTCGAAAAAACGTCCACATATAGAACTAAGGCCGACGCTCTTAAATACTCATTAACACCTTTCATTTGATACTCATATCGTACAAAATAAATTCTAGAGTCACCCCTGGTCCACCTTTATGGCGATATCTCGAAAAGGCGTCCACCTATACTCCTTTTTAAATTACTCATTAACACCTTTCATTTGATACCCATATCGTACAAACAAATTCTAAAGTCAGGCCTGGTCCACCTTTATGGCGATATCCCTAAATGGGGTCCATCTATAGAACGATGGCCCACTTCCTCTTAAAATACTCTTTAATACCTTCCATTTGATACACATGTCATACAAACACATTCCAGGGTTACCCTAGGTTCTTTTTACAACATGGTGATTTTCCCTTACTTTGTCTCCACAGCTCTCAACTGAGTATGTAATGTTCGGTTACACCCGAACTTAGCCTTCCTTACTTGTTTTTTTTTTATAATTGAGAATAGTATTTGCGCACATATATGTTTGTAATTTTAACATACTTAGCTTATATATGGCAGAAGGCCCGAATGAAAAATATTCACAAAATTTATAAGAATTAAGTTGGGTGATACCTATAGCTCGTAGTGTTCCTTTAATCACTCATGCCAAAATATCTCAAGAAATGTACCAATTTCGGTTGTGCAACTTGTTTAGTTAAAATGTCATATTTTCGGTCGATACTTGTTTGATGTTAACATGCTTTTCTTTAGCGTTCTGGACAATAAACTTTACTTTAACATCAACGTGTTTTGTTCTGGCAGAGTAATTATTGTTTAACGCTAAATCGATAGCCCCACGGTTATCACAATATACAGAAATCATCTGTGCTGCACTTGGTATCAACTCAGCTCTTAAATATTTCAGCCACGTGGCTTCCTGGATCATTTCAGTCATAGCCATGAAATCAGCCTCTGTTGTTGACAGCGCTATTGTTTGTTGTCGTCGTGTACGCCACGAAATAGCGCCGCCTTGCATTATGAATACAAAGCCCGTCGTTGAGTTCCGTTTGTCAAGATCATTAGCCCAATCCGAGTCACCGAAACCCTCAAGATCGCTTGATGACTTTGTATACGTGATGCCTTTGCAAATAGTGCCTTTTAGGTATCGTAGTAGACGTTTGACTGCCACCCAGTGAGCTTTGCCAGGGTTTTCGTTATACCTGCTAAGTAAATTAACAGCAAAGTTAATATCAGGACGAGTTACCTGATCAACAAATTGCAAGCTGCCGATTCGCATTTCGTATTTCTCCCTATCTGTCTTCGGACACATGTCTTCGCTAATCTTTTGATTCGGGTCTAAAGGCGTTGACGTTGGATTGGCGCTGCTCATTTCAAATCGTTCGATGAGTTCGCTAATGTATTGTGATTGGTCGATGGTGATCGAGTTTTTGGTTTTGTCTCGAGTGATCCTCATTCCAAGGAGTGAAGACGTCTCACCCAGATCTTTCATTTTAAAATGTTTCCTCAGCTCTTCTTTCAGGCTCATTTCACGGTCTAGATTGTTTGAAACAATGAGGATATCGTCGACCCATATGGCAACAATGAGAATTTCTCCATTTATTACAGAATGGAATATACACTGATCAACCTGTGAGCGCTTCAGTCCAAAGCTCAACAATACTTTAGTTAACGCGATGTTCCACAATCGACTAGACTGTTTCAATCCATAAATTGATTTTATCAGTCGACAATATCGACTACAACCATCATCAAACAGCTCGGGCTGATGCATATAAATTTCGGAATCTAGGTCTTCATGCAAGAACGCAGTTACTACATCCATCTGTGTAAGTCGTAAATCAAACTGAACTGCCATGGCTAACAAAAATCGAATCGAGGTATATCGCACCACAGGCGAGAAGGTTTCGTTGTAGTCAATTCCAGGTACTTGCGTAAAACCCTTAGCAACGAGTTTGGCCCTGTACCTTACAATTTCTACATCAGAACTTCTTTTTGTTTTAAACACCCATTTACATTGCACTGGCCTTTTATCCTTTGGCAACTCCGCAAGCGACCATGTTCCATTTTCTGTAAGAGAATTCATTTCCTCTCGCATCGCTTTTTTCCAACACTCACTAGCTTCGCTCGACAAAGCTTGCTATACCGTTTTTGGATCACTCTCTAAAAAGAGCACAAGCATAATTCGGCTTAGGTTTGTTCGCATTTCGACGCGGTCGCGAAATTGTTTCACTCTCAAGATTCGTCGTTGGGTTATCTTCACATGAGCTCTCAATAGTTTCATTGACAGTGGTGTCACTTGAGGTGCCAAATTCTTCAGCGATTGATGAATCATCAGACTCTTGAGCTTCATCCACCCTTGTTTCGAAATCGCTACTATCGTGCACATCATTTAATGAGACAATGACTTGGTTTGTTTTAGAGGTGTCCATCGGTGTGCTCGATGAATGTAACATCTCTACTGATGGTGACTTTTCGCGAAGCTCTGTGACACAGTTGATACGCCTTTTGGTTGTTGGCATATCCAATAAAAATATATTCAATTGCTTTGTCGTCGAGCTTTTTTCGTTTAACATCTGGTACATATGCAAATGCTTTGCAACCAAATACCTTCAAAAATTTCAGATCGGGTGCTTTGCCGCTCCACGCTTCCTCTCGGCTAATCTTGCCACCACGCAGAGGTATACAATTGATTATTTTTGTGGCTGCCATAAGCGCTTCTGCCCAGAAATTCTTCAACAAATTAGCATCGATGAGCATACACCTTACACGGTCAAGTAACGTGCGATTCATGCGCTCCGCTGTGCCGTTCTGCTGCGCCGTATATGGCGTTGAAGTTTGATGGATTATTCCATGCTTTACACAGAATTGCTGCATTCTATTGTTCACAAATTCCTTTCCGTTATCGCTTCTCAATACTTTCAACTTCATTCCCGTTTGAGTTTCCGCCATTTGCTTGAAATCAACAAAACAATTAAATACCTGACCTTTACTTTTTAATGGGTATACAACCACCTTCACAGTAAAATCGTCAATAAACGATACAAAGTAGCGAAAACCACTAATTGATCTTACATTTAATTCGCAAACGTCGGAATGAACTAGTTGCACTGTTAGCCTTTTTGCCCCTTTTTGGGAACGATGAACGACACAGTTTCCCTTTCAAGCAAATTTCACATTTCGATTTCGTTTGACTCACTTTGATGTATGTTGTCAAGGCAAATATGGCCTAATCGACGGTGCCATAATTGCAATTCATCGCTTTTCCCTTTTTGATTTGTGCTTTCAACGTTCTCGACTGAAAACGAGTTACATTTCGGGACATTCAACTTAAACATATCATCTACTAAGCTGCCCGTTGCAATAGTTTTATTAGTGCTTTTGTGAACGACTTTGCAACCCTGACTATTGAAAATCACTTCATGCCCTTTTTGACAATTTGACTAACTGAAATTAGATTCGCACAAATGCCCGGGATATGCTGGACATTCCTCAAAGTTATATTGCTAATTTCACAATGTTTAACAATAGTTTGATCAATGTTACCAGTCTTTTTCACTCTCAACTTCTCATTGTTTGCCACGGTCGCTTCGGTCAAAAGTGGATCCGATATGTTTTGCATAAGTTTGTCGTTGTTTACCATGTGTGCGGTCGCACCACTATCAAAATACCAATCACTTGTCGATGATTTTTGCGAACTATAGGGTACAGCCTTTTCACTCTTGAATTTTGGACATTTTCTTTTGAAATGAGGTCCACCGCATTCAAAGCATTTCACTTTTCTCGGCTTTTGCTTAATATATTTGTGTGAGGCCTTTTTCGCTATTAGTGCTGTAGACTCTTTTGACTCAAATTCAATTTCTTGTAAGAGAATGTTTTTAACGTAGTCGACGGAGAGCTCATCCCCTTTTGTTTCAGTGCTCATTACCATAGGCTTAAAGCCATCTGGCAATCCACACAACATTATCGCACCCGCTATTTGTGCATCAATTTTAAAACCAGCAGATTTTATTTTTGAGTATAATGATAGATTTTGTGTTACATAATCCTGCAATGATTCGCAGTCATCTAACTTTAATAATATCCATTGCTTGAGTAACGCGACCCTTCTCACGATTCCCTTATCTTCAAAAGCAGACACCAATGCATCCCAACCTTGTTTAGCATATGCGCAGCCTTCTATATGTGTGTATACACTTGAATCAACCAGCAGCGTGATTTCAGCTAATGCTTTCAAATTTTTATCCAGCTCATCCTGCTTTGTCTCTACCTTGACTTCCTCTTCACAGTATTTCCACAACCCTTTAGTAATTAAATGAGCTCTAGCTCCAACTTTGCACGTTCCAAAATTTTCTCTGCCTTTCAGGCGCTCAAAGGGCAGTTGTACGTTCATTGCAGCAACAATTTAATCGACCGTAACCTCAACTACTGACTCGAAGTGGGCATACGAAGAAAATGCAAAAGGTAACGCGAAACTGTTCATTTAATTACGAAATATTCTGTTCAAACGGTTTATGCAGTTTTATTTTAACAAAATTTATTAAAATAATAGCGTTAGCCCATAACCTGATGCTGATGAATATTGATTTTTGTGGATACAAAATGAAACACGTCTTACGTTTTATAAAGTTCAAGAAAAAGGAAAGGAAGAAAAAATTTTTTATTCATTAAATTGACATTTACATGACATTTCACATGGCTGTGTTCAATGCAACAGCATTAAAGGAAAAATTGCCTTCTATTTTTTGGTCCATTTATATAAAGGTAGTCCTTAAAATTTTTTATCATCTTTTTGTTTATCGCTAACTTTTAATTAAAACAAGTAAGGAAGGTTAAGTTCGGGTGTAACCGAACATTACATACTCAGTTGAGAGCTATGGAGACAAAATAAGGGAAAATCACGATGTAGGAAAATGAACCTAGGGCAACCCTAGAATGTGTTTGTATGACATGTGTATCAAATGGAACGTATTAAAGAGTATTTCAAGAGGGAGTGGGCCATAGTTCTATAGGTGGACACCATTTAGGGATATCGCTATAAAGGTGGTCCAGGGCTGACTCTAGAATTTGTTTGTACGATATGGGTATCAAATGAAAGGTGTTAATGAGTATTTTAAAAGGGAGTGATCGTTAGTTTCATAGGTGGACGCCGTTTCGAGATATCGCCATAAAGGTGGACCAGGGGTGACCCTAGAATTTGTTTGTACGATACGGGTATCAAATTGTTAGAGCCAATCTGGTAACTCTTTATTTGTCAAGTTAAACACGTTGTATATAAATGCCAATAATGAGAGATAGAAAGAAGACAGAGTTTCCGGTTGCATCTATCAGTGAATTCAATAAAGGTTAGTTCATAGAATTCCTATCGTGTTTTAATCTTGGAATCAATCCACGCACCTTCATCAGTGGCGACGAGGATGGACGAAAAACACTCAATTCAATCCTGCAAAAGTATCAGGAGTCGAGCTCTAGCATGTTGCAAAAAATCCTAGAGCAAAACATGCAGGTAATGCAGAAAATGTTCGCTAGTGAAAGTCACACAAGCGCTACGCCAGTTTTCAGGCATTTCAACAAAAGTGTGGAAAAATGGCTCACGTATATTCAACAAATGGAATTACATTTCGTAGCACACGGAGTCATAGATTTAAATCTTAAGAGAGCGTGCCTTCTGTCCTGGATAGGCACCGAAACCTTTGAGTTGCTTCAAAAGCTATGTGACAACGATCTAAGCGGAAAGTCTTTCAGTGAACTAGTTGATAAGTTAACCAATCATTTTGTCGAAAAACAACACATTCTAGCAGCGCGTTTCAAGTTCTATTCTATTCGAATGAATCCAAATCAAGTACACGCAGAATGGGTTGCTGAACTGCGAGGGGCGGCGAAGGAGAGTTCATTTCAATGTACCAAGCAAGGGTGCAACGAATCTTTCGTAGATTACCATATTCGCGATATGATCATAATGCACACTCCGTATGATAAAGTCCGTAGCGCCGCGTTACAGAAAACAAATCCCAAATTGGAAGAAGTTATGCAAATCGCCTCATTTTATGAAATGACAGTAAAAACTTGTTCAGAGCTTAAAGGAGAGGCAGGCAATAAGGCGAGCGTCAACGTCGTTCGTACAACTACACAACCTAATCGTCGGCATATTAGTAATCGCTCAAAAAGTAAACCCAAATATCAAACAATACTTAAATCATGCGCAAAATGTGGCATCTCGCATCAGCGATCAGAGTGTTTTCATTTCATAAATAAAACCAAGTGCCGAGAGTGCGGCAACATTGGACATCTATCAGCTGTTTGTCAAAAGTCAACAAAAAAATCAACGAGCGAACATAAATCAAAACAAGCAGCAAACAACGAAAGTGTTAATATTTCATCATTTGAGAACATAAGTTCTGTAGAATTAGCTTCAGCAAGCATTGAAAATAATAATTCACATCATTGTGCGGTAGTAGAAGCAGGCGCAGCGAAAGTTTTTGGAAATATTAAAATTAATGGTGAGATATTCGAATTTCTAGTGGACACAGGCCCAACCCACACACTAATTGGCCTTACTTCGTATTCTCGATTAGGAGTGCCAGCTTGTGAACAAACAAGCAAAGTTCTCAAAACGTACGGAGGTGGAACGTTGAAAATGAAAGGTATTATTGACGTAGATGTTCAGTGCGGGGAAGTATCGAAAAAGTTATCACTAGCGGTAGTCGACTCAGAAGCGGCTTCAAACATTCTGGGTATGGATTGGTTTTGGCAACTAGGCTTTTTGTTGGATACATCAGTATCACACAAAAACAATGCAGAATGTACTGCGGTTGGCACAGAATTGGATCAGCAACAAATTCTTCTCTCGCGTTTAAAGCAAGTTGCGGCTCAACATGCCGATGTCTTTTCAAGCGGTCTAGGCATGTGTAAAACTTTCGAAGCAAATATCGCGCTGAAACCCAAAGCAATACCGAAATTTTGCAAACCATATAATATTCCTTTTGCGCAAACTGAAGAAGTTCGTAGCGAACTAAATCGTCTCGTAAAAATAGGTGTACTTAAACCAATTGTGGCAAGCGAGTGGGCAGTGCCTATAGTGCGTATAAAAAAACCAAATTGGCAGTTGCCCATATGCGCAGATTTCAAGGTCGGTGTCAATGCGCAAATAGAAGTTGATCGTTCCCAATCCCAAGAATTGAGGACTTGTTCCGCAAACTACAAGGCGGAAAATAGAAAGGGGTTAATGAGTATTATAAAAGGGAGTTGGCCATAATTCTATAGGTGGACGCCATTTAGGGATATTGCCATAAAGGTGGACCGGGGCTGACTCTAGAATTTGTTTGTGCGATATGGCTATCAAATGAAAGGTGTTAATGAGTCTTTTTAAAAGGGAGTGGGTGGGTGTAGGTGGTCGCCTTTTTGAGATATCGCCATAAAGGTAGACCAGGGGTGACTCTAGAATATGTTTGTACGATATGGGTATCAAATGAAAGGTGTTAATGAGTCTTTTAAAAAGGGAGTGGGCCTTGGTTCTATAGGTGGACGCCTTTTCGAGATATCGCCATAAAGGTGGACCAGGGGTGACCCTAGAATTTGTTTGTACGATACGGGTATCAAATGAAAGGGGTTAATGAGTATTTTAAAAGGGAGTGGGCCATATTTCTATAGGTGGATGCCATTTAAGGATATCGCCATAAAGGTGGACCAGGGGTGACTCTAGAATATGTTTGTACGATATGGGTATCAAATGAAAGGTGTTAATGAGTCTTTTTAAAAGGGAGTGGGCCTTAGTTCTATAGGTGGTCGCCTTTTCGAGATATCGCCATAAAGGTGGACCAGGGGTGACTCTAGAATATGTTTGTACGATATGGGTATCAAAGGAAAGGTGTTAATGAGTATTATAAAAGGGAGTGATCGTTAGTTCCATAGGTGGAAGCCGTTTCGAGATATCGCCATAAAGGTGGACCAGGGGTGACCCTAGAATTTGTTTGTACGATACGGGTATCAAATGAAAGGGGTTAATGAGTATTTTAAAAGGGAGTGGGCCATATTTCTATAGGTGGATGCCATTTAGGGATATCGCCATAAAGGTGGACCAGGGGTGACTCTAGAATATGTTTGTACGATATGGGTATCAAATGAAAGGTGTTAATGAGTCTTTTTAAAAGGGAGTGGGCCTTAGTTCTATAGGTGGTCGCCTTTTCGAGATATCGCCATAAAGGTGGACCAGGGGTGACTCTAGAATATGTTTGTGCGATATGGGTATCAAATGAAAGGTGTTAATGAGTCTTTTAAAAAGGGAGTGGGCCTTGGTTCTATAGGTGGACGCCTTTTCGAGATATCGCCATAAAGGTCGACCAGTAGTGGAATTCACTAACTTATAACGATGCGATTTGTCGAGATTTTAATTAACGATTTTGTCGCTTGCCTTATCGATTGTACTATTTACTAGCTTAGTTTTAACGACTCGCAATAAATGACATTTAAAAGAAAGGTGGCAGCACAGCTTAACGAAACCAAAAAAATGCGAAAAGCACAAAAGAAATGCCAAAAATAAACAAATTCCCTATACTAACTGCTTTTAAAAGTTATTATTGTGCAAGTTTTGAGATACAGTTTGCGTTATCAACAAAAGGTAAGTAAATGCGGAATTAATTTCATATTTCTCGACATAACAAATTTCTCATATTAAAATAGAATGGCGTCATCAATAATACCAATCAAAGGAGAAGCCGTACCACAGCCGAGCAGTTAAGTCGAATGGTGGACTTTTTAATGGAAACTCCGGGATTAGCGGGTTATTGATATTGTTTGATAGTGATATTGTTAAGTTTGACGATACCGAATCGAAGTTTTTACTACCAAAGTAACTATTTTTTAAAATAATTTCCAAAAGAAATCGATCTATGTAAACGAATGAATGAATTTTTTACATTCAAATAAATGTATTATGTGTAAAATTGAGCTGTGTTAAAACCCCATAAGTATTTATTTTAATTTTAAAGGACACGAAGTTCGTTTCTATTGAAATGATATTGTTAAGTTTGACTGTTCGGTATGATGGAAGTTTTCGCTACCAAAGTAGACCAAATATAAAATAAAATACCAAAATGTTTGCTTTACATTCCTGTAGATTTTTTTATTTATAAGTTTGTTAAGTCTGTACTTAAGTATAGTAATTAGCAATAAGTCGGTCTTGAACACGTTTCGCTATTGAAGAGGGTGCGCCTTGATTAACATTGCTATCACTTGGGCTTTGATCTATGTATTCAGTGTCAGGCTCGTGTATGGGTTCACTTAATTGGATGTTATGCAACACTGCGCATGCGTTAACTATTCTACCAGTAAATCCTGGATGATACAAAAGAGTCCTTTGCTGTGATAGGCATCGCCATGTTCCTTTGAGAACACCAAAAAGTCTCTCGACTGGGTTTCGAGCTTTACACAATGCCTTATTGTACCGAAATTTTGGGCTCCCCTCTGGTTGGTTAGGTAAAGGAGTCGTCAGCCAGGGTTCTAAAGGGTATCCAGAGTCACCTGCAAGTAGTTTTGTGTGCGATTTTATTTTCTGGGAAATTTCAGTGCATTAAATACACTTACCTATCAAAAACATGTTGCGGCTACCATTTTCAAAATTTCTCTGCATCACTCTCCGTACTGCAGAGGAGCTCCAGATAAATGCATCGTGCCTTGCTCGTGGGAATTTAGCATTGACATTCAATATCTTTAGGTTGGGGTCACAAATCTGTATATAAAAATATATTATAATCAAAAAAGTACAATACATTTCTTTGAATTATTGCTTTTACCATTTGTACATTTATTGAATGGTATCCATGGTGATTTACATATGCCTCTTCATGATTTCTGGGGCTCATGATCGACACATGAGTGCAATCAATAGCCCCAATAGTACCTCCCACAAATGGTGCAGGTGACGCAGAAAAAATTTCTTTCGCAGCTTGCCGCTCTATTTGAGTCATTGGAAACTTTACTTTATCGAAAAACAAAGAATGGTTGATAGCATTTGTTACGCGATGTATACAGCGGCTTACGTACGACTGGCTCATTGATATGCCCCATTGTTCTCCAACGGGCCGTTGATAACAACCTGTTGCGAAGAAGCGTAAAGCAGTTAGAACCTGAAATTTTTATAATAGTGTTCAATTGAAAATTATATGAAATTCCATGATTTACCTGTTTCTCTGTTGATATCGCAGTTATTCTTGTACCCCTTAATTGACCATCAAGTTGAGAAATAATATCATGAGCCAAGTCTGGGGTTACTCGGTACAGCTTTCGAAACTCCTACTCTCTACTGGTGATGGCCTCAGTAACTCTTCATCTTGTGATAAAACGTATCCCAAGTACTCAAATGCCATTTGATTTATAAATAAAGCAGCTTTTCGTGTTTGAAGGTATTTAATTAAAGCTCCGATTTTTTTTTTTAACTAAGATTGGCCGAAATGTAAATTTCGTGATTTTTAACGCAGCCAATTCACTTGCCGTTTATTTAACAACACAGCTGATCGTCGATTAACGAATATCGATACAAAATAGTTACTGAATAACGAAATCGTTATAGTTATCGATTCGCAAATAAAGCGATGGCAAATATCGTTAAAAAAGTTAGTGAATTCCACTACAGGGGTGACTCCAGAATGTGTTTGTACGATACAGGTATCAAATTAAAGGTATTAATGAGGGTTATAAAAGGGAGTCGTGGTAGTTGTATAGGTGGTCGCCTTTTTGAGATATCGCCATAAAGGTGGACCAGGGGTGACTCCAGACTTTGTTTGTACGATATGGGTATCAAATGAGAGGTGTTAATGAGTCTTTTATAAGGGAATGGGCCTTAGTCCTAAAGGTGGACGCCTTTTCGAGATATCGCCATAAAGGTGGACCAGGGGTGACTCTAGACTTTGTTTGTACGATATCGGTATCAAATGAAAGGTGTTAATAAGTCTTTTAAAAAGGGAGTGGGCATTGGTTCTATAGGTCGTCGCCTTTTCGAGATATCGCCATAAAGGTGGACCAGGGGTGACTCTAGAATGTGTTTGTGCGATATAGGTATCAAATTAAAGTTATTAATGAGGGTTATAAAAGGGAGTGGTGGTAGTTGTATAGGTGGTCGCCTTTTCGAGATACCGCCATAAAGGTGGACCAGGGGTGACTCCAGACTTTGTTTGTACTATATGGGTATCAAACGAAAGGTGTTAATGAGTATTTTATAAGGGAGTGGGCCTCAGTTCTATATCGCCATAAAGGTGGACCAGGGGTGACTCTAGAATGTGTTTGTACGATATCGGTATCAAATGAAAGGTGTTAGTGAGTCTTTTAAAAAGGGAGTTGGCCTTGGTTCTATAGGTGGACGCCTTTTCGAGATATCGCCATAAAGGTGGACCAGGGGTGACTCTAGAATTTGTTTGTACGATATCGGTATCAAATGAAAGGTGTTAGTGAGTCTTTTAAAAAGGGAGTTGGCCTTGGTTCTATAGGTGGACGCCTTTTCGAGATATCGCCATAAAGGTGGACCAGGGGTGACTCTAGAATGTGTTTGTACGATATATGTATCAAATTAAAGGTATTAATGAGGGTTATAAAAGGGAGTGGTGGTAGTTGTATAGGTGGCCGCCTTTTCGAGATATCGCCATAAAGGTGGACCATGGGTGACTCCAGACTTTGTTTGTACGATATGGGTATCAAATGAAAGGTGTTAATGAGTATTTTATAAGGGAGTGGGCCTTAGTTCTATAGGTGGACGCCTTTTCGAGATATCGCCATAAAGGTGGACCAGGGGTGACTCTAGAATTTGTTTGTACGATATCGGTATCAAATGAAAGGTGTTAGTGAGTCTTTTAAAAAGGGAGTTGGCCTTGGTTCTATAGGTGGACGCCTTTTCGAGATATCGCCATAAAGGTGGACCAGGGGTGACTCTAGAATGTGTTTGTACGATATATGTATCAAATTAAAGGTATTAATGAGGGTTATAAAAGGGAGTGGTGGTAGTTGTTCGCTCGACAAAGCTTGCTATACCGTTTTTGGGTCACTCTCTAAAAAGAGCACAAGCATAATTCGGCTTAGGTTTGTTCGCATTTCGACGCGGTCGCGAAATTGTTTCACTCTCAAGATTCGTCGTTGGGTTATCTTCACATGAGCTCTCAATAGTTTCATTGACAGTGGTGTCACTTGAGGTGCCAAATTCTTCAGCGATTGATGAATCATCAGACTCTTGAGCTTCATCCACCCTTGTTTCGAAATCGCTACTATCGTGCACATCATTTAATGAGACAATGACTTGGTTTGTTTTAGAGGTGTCCATCGGTGTGCTCGATGAATGTAACATCTCTACTGATGGTGACTTTTCGCGAAGCTCTGTGACACAGTTGATACGCCTTTTGGTTGTTGGCATATCCAATAAAAATATATTCAATTGCTTTGTCGTCGAGCTTTTTTCGTTTAACATCTGGTACATATGCAAATGCTTTGCAACCAAATACCTTCAAAAATTTCAGATCGGGTGCTTTGCCGCTCCACGCTTCCTCTCGGCTAATCTTGCCACCACGCAGAGGTATACAATTGATTATTTTTGTGGCTGCCATAAGCGCTTCTGCCCAGAAATTCTTCAACAAATTAGCATCGATGAGCATACACCTTACACGGTCAAGTAACGTGCGATTCATGCGCTCCGCTGTGCCGTTCTGCTGCGCCGTATATGGCGTTGAAGTTTGATGGATTATTCCATGCTTTACACAGAATTGCTGCATTCTATTGTTCACAAATTCCTTTCCGTTATCGCTTCTCAATACTTTCAACTTCATTCCCGTTTGAGTTTCCGCCATTTGCTTGAAATCAACAAAACAATTAAATACCTGACCTTTACTTTTTAATGGGTATACAACCACCTTCACAGTAAAATCGTCAATAAACGATACAAAGTAGCGAAAACCACTAATTGATCTTACATTTAATTCGCAAACGTCGGAATGAACTAGTTGCACTGTTAGCCTTTTTGCCCCTTTTTGGGAACGATGAACGACACAGTTTCCCTTTCAAGCAAATTTCACATTTCGATTTCGTTTGACTCACTTTGATGTATGTTGTCAAGGCAAATATGGCCTAATCGACGGTGCCATAATTGCAATTCATCGCTTTTCCCTTTTTGATTTGTGCTTTCAACGTTCTCGACTGAAAACGAGTTACATTTCGGGACATTCAACTTAAACATATCATCTACTAAGCTGCCCGTTGCAATAGTTTTATTAGTGCTTTTGTGAACGACTTTGCAACCCTGACTATTGAAAATCACTTCATGCCCTTTTTGACAATTTGACTAACTGAAATTAGATTCGCACAAATGCCCGGGATATGCTGGACATTCCTCAAAGTTATATTGCTAATTTCACAATGTTTAACAATAGTTTGATCAATGTTACCAGTCTTTTTCACTCTCAACTTCTCATTGTTTGCCACGGTCGCTTCGGTCAAAAGTGGATCCGATATGTTTTGCATAAGTTTGTCGTTGTTTACCATGTGTGCGGTCGCACCACTATCAAAATACCAATCACTTGTCGATGATTTTTGCGAACTATAGGGTACAGCCTTTTCACTCTTGAATTTTGGACATTTTCTTTTGAAATGAGGTCCACCGCATTCAAAGCATTTCACTTTTCTCGGCTTTTGCTTAATATATTTGTGTGAGGCCTTTTTCGCTATTAGTGCTGTAGACTCTTTTGACTCAAATTCAATTTCTTGTAAGAGAATGTTTTTAACGTAGTCGACGGAGAGCTCATCCCCTTTTGTTTCAGT
The DNA here is from genome assembly GCF_040869045.1 of Eurosta solidaginis. Classification (NCBI taxonomy): domain Eukaryota; kingdom Metazoa; phylum Arthropoda; class Insecta; order Diptera; family Tephritidae; genus Eurosta; species Eurosta solidaginis. The sequence continues at coordinate 9,939,886 of NC_090322.1, forward strand.
GCTCATTACCATAGGCTTAAAGCCATCTGGCAATCCACACAACATTATCGCACCCGCTATTTGTGCATCAATTTTAAAACCAGCAGATTTTATTTTTGAGTATAATGATAGATTTTGTGTTACATAATCCTGCAATGATTCGCAGTCATCTAACTTTAATAATATCCATTGCTTGAGTAACGCGACCCTTCTCACGATTCCCTTATCTTCAAAAGCAGACACCAATGCATCCCAACCTTGTTTAGCATATGCGCAGCCTTCTATATGTGTGTATACACTTGAATCAACCAGCAGCGTGATTTCAGCTAATGCTTTCAAATTTTTATCCAGCTCATCCTGCTTTGTCTCTACCTTGACTTCCTCTTCACAGTATTTCCACAACCCTTTAGTAATTAAATGAGCTCTAGCTCCAACTTTGCACGTTCCAAAATTTTCTCTGCCTTTCAGGCGCTCAAAGGGCAGTTGTACGTTCATTGCAGCAACAATTTAATCGACCGTAACCTCAACTACTGACTCGAAGTGGGCATACGAAGAAAATGCAAAAGGTAACGCGAAACTGTTCATTTAATTACGAAATATTCTGTTCAAACGGTTTATGCAGTTTTATTTTAACAAAATTTATTAAAATAATAGCGTTAGCCCATAACCTGATGCTGATGAATATTGATTTTTGTGGATACAAAATGAAACACGTCTTACGTTTTATAAAGTTCAAGAAAAAGGAAAGGAAGAAAAAATTTTTTATTCATTAAATTGACATTTACATGACATTTCACATGGCTGTGTTCAATGCAACAGCATTAAAGGAAAAATTGCCTTCTATTTTTTGGTCCATTTATATAAAGGTAGTCCTTAAAATTTTTTATCATCTTTTTGTTTATCGCTAACTTTTAATTAAAACAAGTAAGGAAGGTTAAGTTCGGGTGTAACCGAACATTACATACTCAGTTGAGAGCTATGGAGACAAAATAAGGGAAAATCACGATGTAGGAAAATGAACCTAGGGCAACCCTAGAATGTGTTTGTATGACATGTGTATCAAATGGAACGTATTAAAGAGTATTTCAAGAGGGAGTGGGCCATAGTTCTATAGGTGGACACCATTTAGGGATATCGCTATAAAGGTGGTCCAGGGCTGACTCTAGAATTTGTTTGTACGATATGGGTATCAAATGAAAGGTGTTAATGAGTATTTTAAAAGGGAGTGATCGTTAGTTTCATAGGTGGACGCCGTTTCGAGATATCGCCATAAAGGTGGACCAGGGGTGACCCTAGAATTTGTTTGTACGATACGGGTATCAAATTGTTAGAGCCAATCTGGTAACTCTTTATTTGTCAAGTTAAACACGTTGTATATAAATGCCAATAATGAGAGATAGAAAGAAGACAGAGTTTCCGGTTGCATCTATCAGTGAATTCAATAAAGGTTAGTTCATAGAATTCCTATCGTGTTTTAATCTTGGAATCAATCCACGCACCTTCATCAGTGGCGACGAGGATGGACGAAAAACACTCAATTCAATCCTGCAAAAGTATCAGGAGTCGAGCTCTAGCATGTTGCAAAAAATCCTAGAGCAAAACATGCAGGTAATGCAGAAAATGTTCGCTAGTGAAAGTCACACAAGCGCTACGCCAGTTTTCAGGCATTTCAACAAAAGTGTGGAAAAATGGCTCACGTATATTCAACAAATGGAATTACATTTCGTAGCACACGGAGTCATAGATTTAAATCTTAAGAGAGCGTGCCTTCTGTCCTGGATAGGCACCGAAACCTTTGAGTTGCTTCAAAAGCTATGTGACAACGATCTAAGCGGAAAGTCTTTCAGTGAACTAGTTGATAAGTTAACCAATCATTTTGTCGAAAAACAACACATTCTAGCAGCGCGTTTCAAGTTCTATTCTATTCGAATGAATCCAAATCAAGTACACGCAGAATGGGTTGCTGAACTGCGAGGGGCGGCGAAGGAGAGTTCATTTCAATGTACCAAGCAAGGGTGCAACGAATCTTTCGTAGATTACCATATTCGCGATATGATCATAATGCACACTCCGTATGATAAAGTCCGTAGCGCCGCGTTACAGAAAACAAATCCCAAATTGGAAGAAGTTATGCAAATCGCCTCATTTTATGAAATGACAGTAAAAACTTGTTCAGAGCTTAAAGGAGAGGCAGGCAATAAGGCGAGCGTCAACGTCGTTCGTACAACTACACAACCTAATCGTCGGCATATTAGTAATCGCTCAAAAAGTAAACCCAAATATCAAACAATACTTAAATCATGCGCAAAATGTGGCATCTCGCATCAGCGATCAGAGTGTTTTCATTTCATAAATAAAACCAAGTGCCGAGAGTGCGGCAACATTGGACATCTATCAGCTGTTTGTCAAAAGTCAACAAAAAAATCAACGAGCGAACATAAATCAAAACAAGCAGCAAACAACGAAAGTGTTAATATTTCATCATTTGAGAACATAAGTTCTGTAGAATTAGCTTCAGCAAGCATTGAAAATAATAATTCACATCATTGTGCGGTAGTAGAAGCAGGCGCAGCGAAAGTTTTTGGAAATATTAAAATTAATGGTGAGATATTCGAATTTCTAGTGGACACAGGCCCAACCCACACACTAATTGGCCTTACTTCGTATTCTCGATTAGGAGTGCCAGCTTGTGAACAAACAAGCAAAGTTCTCAAAACGTACGGAGGTGGAACGTTGAAAATGAAAGGTATTATTGACGTAGATGTTCAGTGCGGGGAAGTATCGAAAAAGTTATCACTAGCGGTAGTCGACTCAGAAGCGGCTTCAAACATTCTGGGTATGGATTGGTTTTGGCAACTAGGCTTTTTGTTGGATACATCAGTATCACACAAAAACAATGCAGAATGTACTGCGGTTGGCACAGAATTGGATCAGCAACAAATTCTTCTCTCGCGTTTAAAGCAAGTTGCGGCTCAACATGCCGATGTCTTTTCAAGCGGTCTAGGCATGTGTAAAACTTTCGAAGCAAATATCGCGCTGAAACCCAAAGCAATACCGAAATTTTGCAAACCATATAATATTCCTTTTGCGCAAACTGAAGAAGTTCGTAGCGAACTAAATCGTCTCGTAAAAATAGGTGTACTTAAACCAATTGTGGCAAGCGAGTGGGCAGTGCCTATAGTGCGTATAAAAAAACCAAATTGGCAGTTGCCCATATGCGCAGATTTCAAGGTCGGTGTCAATGCGCAAATAGAAGTTGATCGTTCCCAATCCCAAGAATTGAGGACTTGTTCCGCAAACTACAAGGCGGAAAATAGAAAGGGGTTAATGAGTATTATAAAAGGGAGTTGGCCATAATTCTATAGGTGGACGCCATTTAGGGATATTGCCATAAAGGTGGACCGGGGCTGACTCTAGAATTTGTTTGTGCGATATGGCTATCAAATGAAAGGTGTTAATGAGTCTTTTTAAAAGGGAGTGGGTGGGTGTAGGTGGTCGCCTTTTTGAGATATCGCCATAAAGGTAGACCAGGGGTGACTCTAGAATATGTTTGTACGATATGGGTATCAAATGAAAGGTGTTAATGAGTCTTTTAAAAAGGGAGTGGGCCTTGGTTCTATAGGTGGACGCCTTTTCGAGATATCGCCATAAAGGTGGACCAGGGGTGACCCTAGAATTTGTTTGTACGATACGGGTATCAAATGAAAGGGGTTAATGAGTATTTTAAAAGGGAGTGGGCCATATTTCTATAGGTGGATGCCATTTAAGGATATCGCCATAAAGGTGGACCAGGGGTGACTCTAGAATATGTTTGTACGATATGGGTATCAAATGAAAGGTGTTAATGAGTCTTTTTAAAAGGGAGTGGGCCTTAGTTCTATAGGTGGTCGCCTTTTCGAGATATCGCCATAAAGGTGGACCAGGGGTGACTCTAGAATATGTTTGTACGATATGGGTATCAAAGGAAAGGTGTTAATGAGTATTATAAAAGGGAGTGATCGTTAGTTCCATAGGTGGAAGCCGTTTCGAGATATCGCCATAAAGGTGGACCAGGGGTGACCCTAGAATTTGTTTGTACGATACGGGTATCAAATGAAAGGGGTTAATGAGTATTTTAAAAGGGAGTGGGCCATATTTCTATAGGTGGATGCCATTTAGGGATATCGCCATAAAGGTGGACCAGGGGTGACTCTAGAATATGTTTGTACGATATGGGTATCAAATGAAAGGTGTTAATGAGTCTTTTTAAAAGGGAGTGGGCCTTAGTTCTATAGGTGGTCGCCTTTTCGAGATATCGCCATAAAGGTGGACCAGGGGTGACTCTAGAATATGTTTGTGCGATATGGGTATCAAATGAAAGGTGTTAATGAGTCTTTTAAAAAGGGAGTGGGCCTTGGTTCTATAGGTGGACGCCTTTTCGAGATATCGCCATAAAGGTCGACCAGTAGTGGAATTCACTAACTTATAACGATGCGATTTGTCGAGATTTTAATTAACGATTTTGTCGCTTGCCTTATCGATTGTACTATTTACTAGCTTAGTTTTAACGACTCGCAATAAATGACATTTAAAAGAAAGGTGGCAGCACAGCTTAACGAAACCAAAAAAATGCGAAAAGCACAAAAGAAATGCCAAAAATAAACAAATTCCCTATACTAACTGCTTTTAAAAGTTATTATTGTGCAAGTTTTGAGATACAGTTTGCGTTATCAACAAAAGGTAAGTAAATGCGGAATTAATTTCATATTTCTCGACATAACAAATTTCTCATATTAAAATAGAATGGCGTCATCAATAATACCAATCAAAGGAGAAGCCGTACCACAGCCGAGCAGTTAAGTCGAATGGTGGACTTTTTAATGGAAACTCCGGGATTAGCGGGTTATTGATATTGTTTGATAGTGATATTGTTAAGTTTGACGATACCGAATCGAAGTTTTTACTACCAAAGTAACTATTTTTTAAAATAATTTCCAAAAGAAATCGATCTATGTAAACGAATGAATGAATTTTTTACATTCAAATAAATGTATTATGTGTAAAATTGAGCTGTGTTAAAACCCCATAAGTATTTATTTTAATTTTAAAGGACACGAAGTTCGTTTCTATTGAAATGATATTGTTAAGTTTGACTGTTCGGTATGATGGAAGTTTTCGCTACCAAAGTAGACCAAATATAAAATAAAATACCAAAATGTTTGCTTTACATTCCTGTAGATTTTTTTATTTATAAGTTTGTTAAGTCTGTACTTAAGTATAGTAATTAGCAATAAGTCGGTCTTGAACACGTTTCGCTATTGAAGAGGGTGCGCCTTGATTAACATTGCTATCACTTGGGCTTTGATCTATGTATTCAGTGTCAGGCTCGTGTATGGGTTCACTTAATTGGATGTTATGCAACACTGCGCATGCGTTAACTATTCTACCAGTAAATCCTGGATGATACAAAAGAGTCCTTTGCTGTGATAGGCATCGCCATGTTCCTTTGAGAACACCAAAAAGTCTCTCGACTGGGTTTCGAGCTTTACACAATGCCTTATTGTACCGAAATTTTGGGCTCCCCTCTGGTTGGTTAGGTAAAGGAGTCGTCAGCCAGGGTTCTAAAGGGTATCCAGAGTCACCTGCAAGTAGTTTTGTGTGCGATTTTATTTTCTGGGAAATTTCAGTGCATTAAATACACTTACCTATCAAAAACATGTTGCGGCTACCATTTTCAAAATTTCTCTGCATCACTCTCCGTACTGCAGAGGAGCTCCAGATAAATGCATCGTGCCTTGCTCGTGGGAATTTAGCATTGACATTCAATATCTTTAGGTTGGGGTCACAAATCTGTATATAAAAATATATTATAATCAAAAAAGTACAATACATTTCTTTGAATTATTGCTTTTACCATTTGTACATTTATTGAATGGTATCCATGGTGATTTACATATGCCTCTTCATGATTTCTGGGGCTCATGATCGACACATGAGTGCAATCAATAGCCCCAATAGTACCTCCCACAAATGGTGCAGGTGACGCAGAAAAAATTTCTTTCGCAGCTTGCCGCTCTATTTGAGTCATTGGAAACTTTACTTTATCGAAAAACAAAGAATGGTTGATAGCATTTGTTACGCGATGTATACAGCGGCTTACGTACGACTGGCTCATTGATATGCCCCATTGTTCTCCAACGGGCCGTTGATAACAACCTGTTGCGAAGAAGCGTAAAGCAGTTAGAACCTGAAATTTTTATAATAGTGTTCAATTGAAAATTATATGAAATTCCATGATTTACCTGTTTCTCTGTTGATATCGCAGTTATTCTTGTACCCCTTAATTGACCATCAAGTTGAGAAATAATATCATGAGCCAAGTCTGGGGTTACTCGGTACAGCTTTCGAAACTCCTACTCTCTACTGGTGATGGCCTCAGTAACTCTTCATCTTGTGATAAAACGTATCCCAAGTACTCAAATGCCATTTGATTTATAAATAAAGCAGCTTTTCGTGTTTGAAGGTATTTAATTAAAGCTCCGATTTTTTTTTTTAACTAAGATTGGCCGAAATGTAAATTTCGTGATTTTTAACGCAGCCAATTCACTTGCCGTTTATTTAACAACACAGCTGATCGTCGATTAACGAATATCGATACAAAATAGTTACTGAATAACGAAATCGTTATAGTTATCGATTCGCAAATAAAGCGATGGCAAATATCGTTAAAAAAGTTAGTGAATTCCACTACAGGGGTGACTCCAGAATGTGTTTGTACGATACAGGTATCAAATTAAAGGTATTAATGAGGGTTATAAAAGGGAGTCGTGGTAGTTGTATAGGTGGTCGCCTTTTTGAGATATCGCCATAAAGGTGGACCAGGGGTGACTCCAGACTTTGTTTGTACGATATGGGTATCAAATGAGAGGTGTTAATGAGTCTTTTATAAGGGAATGGGCCTTAGTCCTAAAGGTGGACGCCTTTTCGAGATATCGCCATAAAGGTGGACCAGGGGTGACTCTAGACTTTGTTTGTACGATATCGGTATCAAATGAAAGGTGTTAATAAGTCTTTTAAAAAGGGAGTGGGCATTGGTTCTATAGGTCGTCGCCTTTTCGAGATATCGCCATAAAGGTGGACCAGGGGTGACTCTAGAATGTGTTTGTGCGATATAGGTATCAAATTAAAGTTATTAATGAGGGTTATAAAAGGGAGTGGTGGTAGTTGTATAGGTGGTCGCCTTTTCGAGATACCGCCATAAAGGTGGACCAGGGGTGACTCCAGACTTTGTTTGTACTATATGGGTATCAAACGAAAGGTGTTAATGAGTATTTTATAAGGGAGTGGGCCTCAGTTCTATATCGCCATAAAGGTGGACCAGGGGTGACTCTAGAATGTGTTTGTACGATATCGGTATCAAATGAAAGGTGTTAGTGAGTCTTTTAAAAAGGGAGTTGGCCTTGGTTCTATAGGTGGACGCCTTTTCGAGATATCGCCATAAAGGTGGACCAGGGGTGACTCTAGAATTTGTTTGTACGATATCGGTATCAAATGAAAGGTGTTAGTGAGTCTTTTAAAAAGGGAGTTGGCCTTGGTTCTATAGGTGGACGCCTTTTCGAGATATCGCCATAAAGGTGGACCAGGGGTGACTCTAGAATGTGTTTGTACGATATATGTATCAAATTAAAGGTATTAATGAGGGTTATAAAAGGGAGTGGTGGTAGTTGTATAGGTGGCCGCCTTTTCGAGATATCGCCATAAAGGTGGACCATGGGTGACTCCAGACTTTGTTTGTACGATATGGGTATCAAATGAAAGGTGTTAATGAGTATTTTATAAGGGAGTGGGCCTTAGTTCTATAGGTGGACGCCTTTTCGAGATATCGCCATAAAGGTGGACCAGGGGTGACTCTAGAATTTGTTTGTACGATATCGGTATCAAATGAAAGGTGTTAGTGAGTCTTTTAAAAAGGGAGTTGGCCTTGGTTCTATAGGTGGACGCCTTTTCGAGATATCGCCATAAAGGTGGACCAGGGGTGACTCTAGAATGTGTTTGTACGATATATGTATCAAATTAAAGGTATTAATGAGGGTTATAAAAGGGAGTGGTGGTAGTTGTATAGGTGGCCGCCTTTTCGAGATATCGCCATAAAGGTGGACCAGGCGTGACTCCAGACTTTCTTTGTACGATATGAGTATCAAATGAAAGATGTTAATGAGTATTTTATAAGAGAGTGGGCCTTAGTTCTATAGGTGGACGCCTTTTCGAGATATCGCCATAAAGGTGGGCCAGGGGTGACTCTAGACTTTGTTTGTACGATATCGGTATCAAATGAAAGGTGTTAATGAATCTTTTAAAAAGGGAGTGGGTCTTGGTTCTATAGGTGGTCGCCTTTTCGAGATATCGCCATAAAGGTGGACCAGGAGTGTGTGTTTGTACGATATGGGTATCTAATTAAAGGTATTAATGAGGGTTTTAAAAGGGAGTGGCGGTAGTTGTATATGTGAAAGCGTTTTCCAGATATCGACCAAAATGTGGACCAGGGTGACCCAAAACATCATCTGTTGGGTACCGCTAATTTATTTATATATATAATACCACGAACAGTATTCCTGCCAAGATTTCAAGGGTTTTTTATTTCGCCCTGCAGAACTTTTTCATTTTCTTCTACTTAATATGGTAGGTTTCGCACCCATTTTACAAAGTTTTTTCTAAGGTTATATTTTGCGTCAATAAACCAATCCAATTACCATGTTTCATCCCTTTTTCGTATTTGATATAGAATTTTGGCATTTTTTTCATTTTTCGTAATTTTCGATATCGAAAAACTGGGCGTGGTCATAGTCGGATTTCGACCATTTTTTATACCAATGCAAAGTGAGTTCAGATAAGTACGTGAACTGAGCTTAGTAAAGATATATCGATTTTTGCTCAAGTTATCGTGTTAACGGCCAAGTAGAAGGACAGACGGTCGACTGTGTATAAAAACTGGGCGCAGCTTAAACCGATTTCGCCCTTTTTCACAGAAAACAGTTATCGTCCTAGAATCTAAGCCCCTACCAAATTTCACACGGATTGGTAAACTTTTGTTCGACTTATGGCATTAAAAGTATCCTAGACAAATTAAATGAAAAAGGGCGGAGCCACGCCCATTTTAAAATTTTCTTTTATTTTTGGATTTTGTTGCACCATATCATTACTGGAGTTGAATGTTGACATAATTTACTTATATACTGTAAAGATATTAAAATTTTTGTTAAAATTTGACTTAAAATTTTTTTTTTTAAGTGGTTGTGACATATATTGGAGTGGCCATGCAAATAAGCGCAGTTTTGGCGTCGGATTCGTGGTGGGAGAGAGACTTTGTCGCCAAGTGCTGGCGTTCACGCCTGTGGACGAGCGTCTCGCCGCTATCCGAATAAAACTAAAATTTTTTAATATATCATTCATCTGCGCCCATGCGCCGACAGAAGAGAAAGACGATGAGGTGAAAGAGACTTTTTATGAACAATTAGAACGCACATACGAGCGCTGCCCCCGTCATGATATAAAAGTCGTGCTTGGCGACTTTAACGCCAGGGTGGGCAAAGAAGGTGTTTTTGGCCCTACAGTCGGAAAGTTCAGCCTACACAATGAAACTTCTCCTAACGGACTGAGGCTGATTGACTTTACCGGTGCTCGAAACATGGTCATATCCAGCACGAGGTTCATGCATAAGAAGATAAATCAAGCTACATGGCTGTCTCCTGATCGAAATACTCGCAATCAGATCGATCACGTTGTGATAGACGGACGGCATGCCTCCAGTGTTTTAGATGTGCGCACGATCCGAGGACCTAACATCGACTCGGACCATTATCTCGTTGCAGCCAAAATACGCACCCGCCTCAACGCGGCTAAAACCAAGGAACAAAAAACACAAGGAAAGCTAGACGTCGAAAAGCTTCAATCACAACAGACTGCCAATGATTTCGCAACTCGACTCTCACACCTGCTCTCTGAGAGCACAACTCATCCTGAAGGAATACAGGAGCAGTGGGAGCATATCTCCAAAGCACTTCGTACTGCTGCCGAGGAAAAAATTGGTTACCGGCGGCCACGAAAAAACAACTGGTATGATGAAGAATGCCGCGTTGCAACTGAAAGAAAAGACGCTGCCTACAGGGCTACGTTAAAAGCGAGCGCGACAAGAGGAGTGTGTGAACGCTATCGTGAGTTGAAAAGGGAAGCGAGACGCCTTTTCAGGAAGAAAAAAGCAGAAGCAGAAAGGCGTGAGTACGAGGAGCTTGAGCTGCTAGCCACCAGGAATAACGCCCGAAAATTCTACCAAAAAATACGGCGACAGACGGAAAGTTTTAAGACCGGGGCAAACTCCTGTAGGAATAAAAACGGCGACCTTGTAACTGATGTCCAGAGAGTGCTTAGATTATGGAGGGAATACTTCTCTGCTCTCCTAAATGGAGGCAGCAATTCACCGCGCAGATATGAAGAACCCGATCCCGCAATCGATGATGATGGAATATATGTGCCCCCGCCAGATTATGACGAAGTTAGAATAGCAATAACCAGATTGAAAAACAACAAGGCCGTGGGCCCTGATGGATTGCCTGCGGAGCTATTCAAGTTCGGCGGCGAGGAGTTGGTAAGGCGCATGCAGCAGCTTCTTAGCAAAATATGGGCGGACGAAAGCATGCCCGACGGTTGGAATCTAAGTGTTCTTTGCCCAGTCCACAAGAAGGGGGATACAGCAAAATGCACCAACTATCGTGGAATCAGCCTTCTTAATATCGCATATAAGTTCCTTTCAAGTGTATTGTGCGAAAGATTGAAGCCCACCGTGAACCGGCTGATTGGACCTTATCAGTGCGGCTTCAGACCTGGTAAATCTACCATCGACCAGATTTTCACAATGCGCCAAATCTTGGAAAAAACCCGTGAAAAGAGAATCGACACACATCACCTCTTCGTCGACTTTAAAGCCGCCTTCGACAGCATGAAAAGGAGCTGCCTATATGCCGCTATGTCTGAATTTGGTTTCCCCGCAAAACTTATACGGCTGTGCAAAATGACGTTGAGCAACACCATCAGCTCAGTCAGAATTGAGAAGGACCTCTCCGAGCCGTTCGAAACTAAACGAGGTTTCAAACAGGGTGACCCCCTATCGTGCGATTTCTTTAATTTGATGCTGGAGAAAATTATACTAGCTGCAAAACTCAACCGCACTGGAATAATATACTATAAAAGCGTGCAATTATTGGCATATGCTGATGACATTGATACATTGGCGCCGGTTGGCGGAGCGAAGGAGCGACTGGCTCGCCTTGTTGGACGGCCATAACCGTTTAGACGGTTAAGCGCCAATTAAGTAAGTAAGTAATACATATAGTAATAGGAGTAAAGTTTCTGCCAAATTTCACCATGATATCTTCAACGACTGCCAAATTACAGCTTGCAAAAATTTTAAATTACCTTCTTTTAAAAGTGGGCGGTGCCACGCCCATTGTCCAAAATTTTACTAATTTTCCATTCTGCGTCATAATTTCAACTCACCTACCAAGTTTCATCACTTTATCCGTCTTTGGTAATGCATTATCGCACTTTTTCTGTTTTTCGAAATTTTTGACATCGAAAAAGTGGGCGTGGTTATAGTCCGATATCATTCATTTTAAACAGCGATCTGAGATGAGTGCTCAGGAACCTACATACCAAATTTCATCAAGATACCTCAAAATTTACTCAAGTTATCGTGTTAACGGACGGACGGACGGACGGACGGACATAGCTCAATCAAATTTTTTTTCGATCCTGATGATTTTGGTATATGGAAGTCTATATCTATCTCGATTCCTTTATACCTGAACAACCAACCGTTATCCAATCAAAGTTAATATAGTCTGTGAGCTCTGCTTAACTGAATATAATTATAGGCTAACGAAAACAGCTACAGCAACGCGGGCCACCAGCTGCCTGCTAGGTTTAAAAGTTTGTATGTCTACGTGCTTAATTTCTTATGTATAGTTATGTTGTTTTAAAATAAGTAATTACGTTGCATGTTAACCTAACTTTTTAGATTTCGAAGTATAGGTGGGATGATTTTAAGAATCTCAAGATTGTGGATATGCTTTGAGGGCTTGGATTTGAAAGCAGGGAATTTGGATTTTGGGTTAGTATATTTGTGCGTTGGGTATGAAACGCTTAGGATGTGCTCGACAGTAATTGGTGTGGTGCTATTGCAGTAGGGACATATTTGAGATAAATTGTTGTCGAATTTGTGCTGGTGTGTTAGTTTGGTGTGACATAATCTGAGGCGAATGAATTTAGTTAGATCTAGTTTGTGCGGGTCATCTTTGTGGGCGAAATTAAGGTATGTTTGGATGCATGGTTGTAAAAAGTTAAAGAATGTATACCATGTGTGCTGAAATCAGAGGATACACTGCGACTTCTTCAGAATCCAAGCAATGTTGATGCCCAAAATTGTTGACTGCTCCCAATATTCTTTTTTTTTTTAATTTTTTTTAATTGACTTTAATCTTAAAGAAAACCGGCTGCTCTTTTTATACTCAGCGTGCTATGCACACAGAGTATATTAACTTTGATTGGATAACGGTTGGTTGTACAGGTATAAAGGAATCGATATAGATATAGACTTCCGTATATCAAAATCATCAGTATCGAAAAAAATTTTACTGAGCCATGTCCGTTCGTCCGTCCGTCCGCCCGTTAGCATGATAACTTGAGTAAATATTGAGACATCTTCACCAAATTTGGCACACTAGCTTATCTGGACCCAGAATAGATTGGTATTGAAAATCAGTGAAATCGGATGATAACCACGCCCACTTTTTATATATATAAAATTTTGGAAAACGCAAAAAACCTGATAATTTAGTAAATAAGACACCTAGAATGTTGAAGTTTGACATGTGGATTGGTATTGAGACTCCTGATAAAAAATTTGAAAAACCTTATTTCGATGTTGCTTTGCCCGGGGTGTGAACCCAGGGCATACGGTGTGGTAGGCGGAGCACGCTACCATGACACCACGGTGGCCGCCAGTGGTAATAAGCTACATCTTTGCAAAAAAGAGCTTTATATCAAAGGCATTTCATTTCCCAAGAGGATTTATAACAATAAATAAGAAAAACTTCAAATATAAAAAAATGGGCGTGGCACCACCCCTTTTATGACTAAGCAATTTTAAATGTTTCGGGACCCATAACTCAAAGAAAAATCAACGGATCGTAATAAAATTGGGAACACATATTTTCCCTATGGCTGGAAATATTTCTAGGAAAAATGGACGGGATCGGTTAAAGACCACGGCAAATTAGATATAAAACAAGTTTAAAAGGCTCGTAGACTAGAACAATAAGCTATAACTTAGCGAAAGATAGTTTTGAATCAATGATATTTCACTTATCAAGTTTTATTGTAAGAGGAAATGGGGAGACATTTTTTTAAAACGGGCGGTGCCACGTGTTATATAGAAAAGTAATTTATCTGAAATGAAATGTTTAATGGAAACTCACGCTGAGTATATAATGTTCGGTTACACCCGAACTTAGACACCTTTACTTGTTTTTAAATATATTTTATAAAAAGCGTAAGTTTTTTTGGGGCTGCATACGGATGCTCGTTAATGAAGCCCTGGGTGAAAAGGAAAAATGTATTATTTTATTAAACAAAGTTGCATTATTTGTGTGAAATTAGTATTTATATTATTATTGGCGGTTTCGATAGGAATATAGAAATTGAGTATAAATACATACATATGTGGCTACAAAAAAAAACAATATTTTTACCATAATCTTTTTCGTTTTAAATGTGAATATTTCAATTTTTTCGCAAGAGGGTGTGAGTTATAATTTTAAGGATATTCGCCTATATAAATGATATTAGGGTCGGGGTCTAGACAATTCTTATACGCAGTGAATCAATAGCCGTTGATATAATTGTGCAACTTGGCGGAAGTTTTGTTCATGGCTTCATATTTAGATCCGAGCAAAACCGGTTTACGACCAAACCCACTTTTTAAATAAAGTAACTCACAGGTTTAATCTTAACAAAATTTGTACACTGGAAGAAATTAGACTACTAAAATAACAAATTAGCTTGTTCGTGAATTAAGAGACATTTAATAAAATTGATCGTATTATGTTAAATTCAACCGAGTTCTTTGTCAAGATAACAAATTTGTTTATTTCCTTCAAAAGAAGAAAAACGGTTGGTCTCGAATTAACAATGTTCTGTAGAAATAAAAGATTCGCAATTATTCTAACTGATTTTTCTGTTAAAAGAACTAATTTCATTGGTCATATCAACACCGAACAACTCTCAATACTATGCGAATCTATTAACTAATTTTAAAGAGAAACTTACGCCTATTGGGCCCCCTTGTTCTTATGACTATCGTGCCGCAGAAATCTCTGTCACATCAACAGCCACTGTTATTCTATTGTTGACGAAAATATGTTATTAGCGTTCCATTGAGTCATCGATCGCGATCAAATCCCATTGGAACGATTCGGATCAGTACTATGAGCGTTGGCAGCACTCAATTAATGTGTACACATAATAGCGTGCCTGTTATTTTCAACCTATTCTTTCCCAAATCGCTCCACAAAATTTTACTTGAAAAATTAAAACAAACTATCTAACTAATAATTAGTATTATTAGTTGTTTAAACCATGTCACGAATGCGATATATTTTCCATATAAAATTTTATGGGTTTTTGCACCCAAAAAAGCTGGAGTACTAATGCTTAACAAGAGCATCGGCAGTTAAAACACGTCCAAAAATGTCGGGTGAGGTACCAAACCAAGCGGTTTGAAATAAATAACTAACGTCTCAAAGCTGATGCTAAACATTTTACTTCTGTCAGCAGCTTTGTGCAAAAAGCAATTGTTATGGTTCTTGTATTTTTCAAATTAAAAATATTTGGTTTTCCTATCATGATTTAAAATGAATATAATGCTATATGTCATGGCCTTAATAATTTGTTCTCAGACGTAAAGTTAAAATTTATGGGTTGTCGAGTGGAAAATATATGTTACATATCGGATGCCCTAGTGCATATGTCTGTAAGTGCTGCTAAGTATGCTGTCAAACATTTTCCACAAAAAAAAAAAAACAAATCAACAGAGCCACCCTGTTGATCGAGATAGATATCAGGATCAAAGCGTTGTTGTTGCATTTACATGTTAAATTTTTATCGGTATCTGTATCACATTTCATTGGAACGCAACGCTTAACTATTTTCATCGGTATTCTTAGGGTGACATTGGTCGGTGAATATTATTTTTGTTGTTCGTTTTCGTCAGGTGAAAATCCTAGGTTCAAGGGCTGGGGAAAGCAACATCAAAATATTTAGAAAAACGTTTTTCTGGATCGCAATTAAGGATCGATATTTTATGGTGTAAACTTGGGGAAGTGATCCATCATTTCCTTTGCCATGACAATTGCGAATCAAAAGAATAATTGGAGAGTATAAGAGACGCTTCTATATATGCATTAAGATATACGCCATATGCGTCGCTAAGATTTTTTATTTCATTTCTCATCAGGCTTGAAAAAAAGGCGGATGGACGTAAGTCCAACCTTCCTTTCGATCATTGGAGCCAGTGGCTTAGAGCTTACGATATACTCGCGCTACGTAAAAAAGTCCTTACGTCTACTGGAGCTCTACAGATCATTATTGACATCCTACCTTTGGAAAGGTAGCCAACTGGAACACTAAAACCATAGGACTCTTCAGCATACTAAATAAATACAGTGTTCTTCCTCCTAGCACAGATTACTGTGCGACCACAACATTTGCAGAAAGCAGTTTTATTCCAGCAGCAATGATGAGATGGCGTCAGTTAGGTGTTTTGCTATTGACGGCAGTATTTCCATAAACAACGTCGATTCTTAGGTAAACGACAGAGTTGGAGGAGAAGAATATACAAGGGACCTGGACCTTCAACTCTTCTTTAGATTACCCTTCCACTTAAATGTCTTCCAGGCCATCATGGGAGCCGCAGTAGGGATAGGGAGATACAATGCCGACAACGAATTCTTTATTTTCAGCGATAGCCGGACGGCTATCAACCCTTGGCTCTTACTTGTTCAATTCCGAAATATCACTTAACTGTCGTCGATCTCTTCAAGAGATGGGCCAACATCACCGCGTACACTTAACATAGATCCCGGAAAACAGGGACTTCAAGAGAAACTGCATTGCAGACGAACACACAAGGTAGTGTACGACCAGGCAGGTTTTGCTCTTACAATATGAAAACCAGTGCCAAAAGAGCACATCTACCGTCAAGCCGACGAAAAATGGTTTCTAACGCCGGTATGTCGGCCTTCAAAGCCAACCTGACCAAAAATGGATCTTAAAAGAACCCGTCACGTTTACACCCTAATTTGGGATAGCTTTCCCAACTTGTAGGAGTACAAAGTGGATACTGCCTTATAGGTAGACAGGCAGAAAGTTTATGAGCGCCTTATGGTCGCGTTGCAGGAGTTGTAAAGAGGGTGAGGAGGAGAGGTGGATCACCTCATCCGCAACTGCCCAGCGCTCAGTAATGCAAGACAGTGCCTTCTGGATAATCTGCGCCAGGTAATGGAGTATGACATCAAGGGCTTGGTTGCCTTAATCAGGTTTAGCTCCTCAAAATGGTTCGAAGAGGAAAGGTAATAGTGTAGTTTAGTGGCTCTACTACGGGCCTAAAGTCACTGCCACATGTGTGTCCTTGCGGCAGCCACTCCAATCTAACGTAACCTAGAAAAACAAATGAAAGCGCGTAACAACAATAACTTTTTCTGATGTGGACAATGCCAAGCTTCTTAAGGACCATCAGTCGATAGCACCTATGGACCTGCAAAGTGAGGTAAATACCTCACTGCTATACATGAAACGTGAAGAAGGGAATCAAGGTATTTGGTTCCACAGTACAATCTGCCTCCACGACATAACGTTAAAAAATCATTGCTGATAAAGCCAAAAATTGTAAAATTTCATTTTTTCCTCAGTAAGCAATTCGAACCCTGATTTACACAGTTGAATTGTGGTATTTATTTGAGAAAGATAATGTGATATGTGTACAACGGCCGTATTTTTATAAATACAGAAAAGAACGCAGAGTCCACTTATTTAATTGGATCTGTTTCCCAACTGATAATATCACCAAAAAATGTTAACTTTTTATAAAGCTTATTTCATATAGCAAAAGGATTATGGCATCAAGACTTAATTCTCCTCGCGTTCAATGTACAGAGATCCAGATACCGATAAAAATTTAACATGCAAATGCAACAAAAAATGTATCCATATGGATCACATTGTTAAATTTCTATCCGTATTTGGATCACGCTTCATTGGAATGCAGCATCTTTGAGGAATATTTGTTTTACGGCGTATTCCTTAGAATACTCCTTATTTTTTGTACTTGTGACATCAGGCATACGGTTTATCTGTAAGATAACGTTATGTGTAAGGGTTAAAGCCCATATAAAACACGGCTCACATAACGAATTAGATAGAAAATAACAACCCTATTATAAGGCTTATGGACCAAATAAAAAAAGGCTTACATAGGGCGTTATTATAAGATATTAATTGCTGCATTGGAGCCTTTTATATAAGGATTATATACAACTAAAACCCAGGCTTATATAAGGCGTTATGATAAGATAATAGCCGCATCACG
Organism: Eurosta solidaginis; assembly: GCF_040869045.1. Lineage (NCBI taxonomy): Eukaryota > Metazoa > Arthropoda > Insecta > Diptera > Tephritidae > Eurosta > Eurosta solidaginis. The sequence continues at coordinate 9,957,539 of NC_090322.1, forward strand.
CTCAGTTCTCACGGGAATGTTCTGGATCATTGGGAGACTTGAGGAGTAGAGGTCGCGACATTTATGCACACATAAGTTGTGATAGGCAGATATCGCTGTTGTGCTTCATTTAACACATATGCTAAAGGCCATGCAGTGAAATCTATTTTTGAAAAACTAGATATTTTAAGGGCAGTGCTGCCAGACAAAAGACAAGAAATTAACAAGCTATCTGGCCCACAAATTGAACCAGTCATCTATGACTGACTCAAATCGAGGGTGCTGCATTTATGTGTAAAATTGTTTATCTGGCTCCGGATCATTACGACGGGGTGATGGCTAATACATTGAGTTCAATAACCTGATTATAAAGTTTATGAACCAGATAGAAGAAGAGATAGTATGCCATATTTTAACTTAATTATAAGTCTTCTTACACATACAAAATCAGGCTTGCATATAACTTATATTAAGACACCATCTGACATTAATTTGTTTAAAAACGTCCTATCTCTGCATTGATTCAAAATGTTTTGGCGTGGGCTGGGATTAGGGTGATATTCCACTCTGAAGTCGATTTGTAACAACACCCTTCAATTAACGCTTCAATATTTTTCTATAAAGCTTAGAACTTTTTTACTATTTGTATAGGTATTTTGGCTGCGGAGATTTCATGCGACACGTCCACCATATTGCATTTGCACAAAGTTGTCCATACACAACATCCGGTGCTCCAGAATTCTCACTACAGGGACCAAAATTTCTATATCCAGCACAAATCATTGCTTTTGTTACAGTCATCTGTGTCCCCTTGAAACGAGCCTCACATTCCCGCTGTGGTAATATAGGCACGACAGTTGGTTTGTAAGTAAAGGCTACATGAACTCCATCCACTCGCATTGTTGTGCCCGGTGTTAATTGAGTTCTTCAAAATTATATTGTTCCTACTCAAGGACCCAGGGTAAAGAGTGTACGACCTTTAATCACACTTATATCTAAATGGATATAATACCCGCTCCACATTGCGAACTTGTGTATCTTTTTCATATAACAGGGTCGCACAAGCCGAAACGGTGATGTCCTTCAAATTAAAAATTTTCAGGCAATGCGCTGCAGTAACCAATACTCCCAATACTGAACAATGTAGGTAGGTAGGTTCGAAATGAAATAAGCTTTAGTTTGAGACTTTTCCGTCGCTTGTTAAGTTTAAATTAAGGCAATAAAACTTTTGTGGGCACTATTTATACATCATTGGGTCGCGTTAATGCAAATAAGCAAAAACTTTACCTTCTAGGTTTAAAGAATTTGACATAACAAAAATACTTCTAAATTTAAGTTCATCCTATATAAAGTAAATCTTATTATTTAAATCGCTCTGCCCATTATATCTATGAAATGTTTGGGTGAAATACCCGTGAAAAATTGTAACCCCTTTATTTTATATTGATGTTTCCGTACAAATTTTGAGTTACAAGCGCTTTATAAACCTATTTTATTTGTTATGAATATGAAGGGAAAAGTACAAAGGGTTTATAAAACTTTTTAAAATGACGTGTCCGTAACAATTTCGTATAATAGGAGCTTAAGCCGCTGTTTATACACAAATATTGCGTTGTTGAAACTCGTTATTTGATGAAGAGGGGGGTAACAAGGAAAGCGGGGGCACCGAGTTCCTTGTGTTCGGCGACTTGCTTTGAGCTGTCTTTCTTCTGGTTTTTGTAAGTTTTTTTTTTTGATTGAGGAACTTTTGGTTGATTTTGAATAGAAATTTTTATAAGTTTACTAGAAGACCCGCAGACGTTGTCCTGCCCTTAATTTGGCCAATCTGCATACATTTTAATAAGCTTTTTCCGTCTGACTCTGCCCCCCCCCCCTCTTCACTTTTCCCTAATCTTTTTATTCACTCCTACCTCCGTCTTTTTCGCTTCATCTATCTCCATCTTCGTCTCACTCTATCTATTTCTCAATCTTCTTCTCCTTCTCTCTTTTCTCTTTTCTCTTCTCTCAATTTCTTCTCATTCTTCTGCATCCCGTATTTCCTGTCCCAGAAGGTGGTATGTATTTTATTTCAGTCCCAGTCCCAGTCCCACCCCGAGTCTCAGTCCCAGTCCTAGTCCTAATCCCAGTCCCAGTCCGTCTCTGGATAATATATTACTCTGCTTTAGCACTCATCAACAGCTTTCATTTGATATCCATATTCTATAAATACATTCTAGGGGTACCCGGGTCCATATTTTGGACTATATCTCGAGAACCTAGTCACCCAGGGGTATGAAAATTACACTCTACTAAATACTAATACTACCATATTCTATAAACACACTCTAGGGGTACCCTATATTTCAAGTTAGATCAAATTACACACGGGGTGCAAAACAAATTCAAAATCGGTTCAGTAGTTTAGGAGTCCATCGGCCTCTATTGTGTGAGACGTGTTTTTTATATATTATGGCGGCCACCGTGGTGTGGTGGTAGCGTGCTCCGCCTACCACACCGTATGCCCTGGGTTCACACCCCTGGAGGAGCACGACGCAAAGCTCGGCCTTAGATCTCTTCGGAGGTTATCGCGCCTTACATTTATTTTTTTATTTTTAAGATTCTACAATGACAGACCTGCTAACACTCCCCACAATGTGGCTAACGCGTTTGCTGATTTTTTTAGTTCTAATTTTGCTAATAATGATGCTAGTCCCTCGTCTGACTTCTCGCCTGGTTCAATGTCAATTTCATCTGAAGATATCTTCAGTGGCATCTCGAAACTGAGCAACTCTACTAAAGCTGACATTGATGGTCTCTCGGCTGCCTTGCTAAAAGGATGCACTTCCCTAGTTGTCCCGTTAGAGATCATGTTCAATTTATCACTTAGCTTTGGTGAGTTTATTGATGCTTGGAAATTCGCCTCGATAACTCCTATTTATAAATCTGGCTGTAAGACTGATGTCTGCAATTACAGGCCAATTTCAAAGCTTTCCACCGTTTCTAAGCTATTTGAGTGCGTTGTCAAGGAAAATATTTATTTTTCAGTGAAGCACTTGATCTGTCCGAGACAGCATGGGTTTGTTTCTGGTCGCTCTACCGTTTCCAATCTTGTGGAGTTCAGTGAATATTGTATCTCTGCCTTTTCATCTGGTCTTCAGGTCGACTGTATTTATACCGACTTTTCCAAAGCTTTTGATAAGGTATCGCATGATGTTCTAATTCACAAACTGTACTGCCTTGGCTTTCATTCAACCTTTTTGCAGTGGCTAAAATCATATCTAAGTAATAGATGGTGTGCCGTCTCTATTGATGGTGTATCATCAGATCCCTTTTTGGCGACATCGGGCGTCCCGCAGGGTAGTATTTTGGGACCATTGCTTTTTATCTTATTCATCAATGACATTAGCTCATGCTTCTCTTACGCTAGATTTTTGTTGTACGCCGATGATCTCAAAGTTTAAAAAAAAAAATAAATAAATGTAAGGCGCGATAACCTCCGAAGAGATCTAAGGCCGAGCTTCTCTTCCAATTTGCGTCGTGCTCCTCTTGATTTTTCCCTACAAATTGGCCGGACGGGACCTACATGTTTTATGCCGACTCCGAACGGCATCTGCAAGGCAGATGAGTTTTCACTGAGAGCTTTTCATGGCAGAAATACAATCGGAGCGCTTGCCAGACACTGCCGAGGGGCGACCCCGCTTAGAAAAATTTTCTTCTAATTGAAAAATCTTATTTCTAAAATTTTGATGTTGCTTTGCCCGGGAGTTGAACCCAGGGCATACGGTGTGATAGGCGGAGCACGCTACCATCACACCACGGTGGCCGCCGCAAACGATATGATTAATCTTCAAGCTGATATTGATAAACTTTACTCATGGTGCATTAGATCTCATCTTTCATTAAATATAAATAAATGCTTCCACGTAACCTACTCAAAATCTCGCTCAAATCTCAACAGTTCGTTTAGTATCGCTAACAGTACGTTGCAGACTGTTGAAAAAATCAAAGATCTTGGGGTTGTATTTGATACAAAATTTATGTTGGTGAACCATATTGATTGCATCGTTGCCAAGGCCTATGCTATGCTAGGTTTCATTCGGCGTAATAGTTCGGAGTTTTCTGACCCGTATACTTTAAAAGTACTCTACTCCTCATTCGTGCGTTCTCATCTTGAGTATGCTACCATCATTTGGAGACCTTTCCAACAATTCTCAATCAACAGGCCTGAGCGAGTTCAAAAAGTTTTTCTTAGGTATGCTTTACGGTCATTAAGGTTTACATACCCTCTTCCTCCATATACTGCTCGTTTACTTCTTTTGAATCTTAAATCCCTGGAAGCCAGGAGATCTATTCTCTCCTTGACTTTCTTGTTTGGCATTATCCACGGAGATGTAGACTGCGCTGATCTTCTTGTGGAAATTAATTTTAATGTTCCAAGGAGGGATCTTCGTAATGTTTGCCCGTTTTATGGTATCAATATTAGAACCAATTATGGAAGGAATGCGCCAATTGCACGTGCCCTGAACGAATTCAATAAGATTTCATCTTCTATTGAGCTTGATTTTTCTATGTGTAGGGACGCTTTTATAAATATTTTAAAGTCAGCTATTTAATTGTTTTTAAATTGTTTGTTATAAGAACTTATTATTTATTGTAAACTATATATTTACATGTATATTTTGTTATCTTTGTGTTAATATTTTTTGTATCTACCATTATTGGCAGTCTGTAAGACCTGTATCTTCATAGACTGAATAAATAAATAAATAAATAAATAAATAAATAAATAAATAAATAAATATTTCTTATACATATTTCCCAATAATTTTTCAAATTTTCAATGAATAAATGTTTAGAAAGAATTGATATAAAATGTTAAATTGTAAATTTTATATACTATATTTTATTATTTATTAATATTAAGTATTGATTTTTAAAAATTGAAAATTAAATTATTTTATTTTATAAAAAATAAATAAAAAATTTTAAAATTATTGATTATTTTTATTTAATATTTTATTATGAAATTGATTTTTATTAAAAATTTTAAATTATTGATTATTTTTAATTTTATTTAATAATTAATTAGGGGTTAATTATTAATCATTTATTAAAAATTTTAAATTATTAATTATTTTTTAAAATTATTTGTTTAAATATTTATTAATAATTAAATTTTTACAATTTTAAAATTCTTTTTATTATTGATTATTTTTGATAATTTTATTTTATTTTATTGAATATTAATTAATAATTAATTAGGGGTTAGTTATTAATTATTTATTTTATTAAAAATTTTAAAATTATTATTTTCATAATATTTTCATTTTTATTACAAAATGAATTTATGAAAAAATTTTTAGGGAGGTTAATTACTATATTTAAATATTTATTTAAAAATAATTTATTAATAAAAGTATAATTTTAATTATTAAATATAATTATCTATTAATATTAAATAATAAAATTAAAAATTTAAATTAAATTATTTTATTTTATTAAAAGAAAATAATTCTAGATTTTAAAATTATTGATTATTTTTATTAAAAATTTTATAATTATTGATTATTTTTAATTTTATTTAATAATTAATTAGGGGTTAATTATTAATTATTTATTAAAAATTTTAAATTGTTAATTATTTTTTAAAATTATTTGTTTAAATATTTATTAATAATTAAATTTTTATAATATTAAAAATTCTATATTTATTGATTGTTTTTGATAATTTTATTTTATTTTATTGAATATTAATTAATAATTAATTAGGGGTTAGTTATTAATTATTTATTTTATTAAAAATTTTAAAATTATTATTTTCATAATATTTTCATTTTTATTACAAAATGAATTTATGAAAAAATTTTTAGGGAGGTTAATTACTATATTTAAATATTTATTTAAAAATAATTTATTAATAAAAATATAATTTTAATTATTAAATATAATTATCTATTAATCATATGTATTTAATTAGCGAGCTTTGCTCATATTGCTTTATACAATGGTTTTTGTAATTGATATTAGAGAAAAATTGTAAGTTTACAAACGGCGATGGTTACTAGGACATGTTTCTGAATTTCACTTCTTCATCAGCTAGCTTTTCGGGAGCTGAGCGTTGAACTCGAGTCTCCAACATTCATATCAGTGCAAGCCTTTTAGCTGCTACGCCATATGAATGTTCCATTGTTCGCTGTACAATTGGTCTCTAAGAGTTGCCTTTTTTGTTTATATTCCTTTTGATCACCATGTAGGCACATACACTCTGTATGTAGTTTATTCCTAATGGTGTGGATATGATTTTTAGGCGTGCTTTTGAAAGCTTAGTAACATTTGTTCGGATTTTTACAGTATTTGTTTTTAATACTTCCGCTGTTACTATTATATCAATATGATCATATGTATTTAATTAGCGAGCTTTGCTCATATTGCTTTATACAATGGTTTTTGTAATTGATATTAGAGAAAAATTGTAAGTTTACAAACGGCGATGGTTACTAGGACATGTTTCTGAATTTCACTTCTTCATCAGCTAGCTTTTCGGGAGCTGAGCGTTTAACTCGAGTCTCCAACATTCATATCAGAGCAAGCCTTTTAGCTGCTACGCCATATGAATGTTCCGTTGTTCGCTGTACAATTGGTCTCTAACATCAGCTAGCTTTTCGGGAGCTGAGCGTTGAACTCGAGTCTCCAACATTCATATCAGAGCAAGCCTTTTAGCTGCTACGCCATATGAATGTTCCGTTGTTCGCTGTACAATTGGTCTCTAAGAGTTGCCTTTTTTGTTTATATTCCTTTTGATCACCATGTAGGCACATACACTCTGTATGTAGTTTATTCCTAATGGTGTGGATATGATTTTTAGGCGTGCTTTTGAAAGCTTAGTAACATTTGTTCGGATTTTTACAGTATTCGTTTGTAAACTTACAATTTTTCTCTAATATCAATTACAAAAACCATTGTATAAAGCAATATGAGCAAAGCTCGCTAATTAAATACATATGATCATATTGATATAATAGTAACAGCGGAAGTATTAAAAACAAATACTGTAAAAATCCGAACAAATGTTACTAAGCTTTCAAAAGCACGCCTAAAAATCATATCCACACCATTAGGAATAAACTACATACAGAGTGTATGTGCCTACATGGTGATCAAAAGGAATATAAACAAAAAAGGCAACTCTTAGAGACCAATTGTACAGCGAACAATGGAACATTCATATGGCGTAGCAGCTAAAAGGCTTGCACTGATATGAATGTTGGAGACTCGAGTTCAACGCTCAGCTCCCGAAAAGCTAGCTGATGAAGAAGTGAAATTCAGAAACATGTCCTAGTAACCATCGCCGTTTGTAAACTTACAATTTTTCTCTAATATCAATTATCTATTAATATTAAATAATAATATTAAAAATTGAAATTAAATTATTTTATTTTATTAAAAGAAAATAATTCTAGATTTTAAAATTATTGATTATTTTTGTTTAATATTTTATTATGAAATTGATTTTTATTAAAAATTTTATAATTATTGATTATTTTTAATTTTATTTAATAATTAATTAGGGGTTAATTATTAATTATTTATTAAAGATTTTAAATTGTTAATTATTTTTTAAAATTATTTGTTTAAATATTTATTAATAATTAAATTTTTATATTAAAAATTCTATATTTATTGATTGTTTTTAATAATTTTATTTTATTTTATTGAATATTAATTAATAACTAATTAGGGGTTAGTTGTTAATTATTTATTTTATTAAAAATTTTAAAATTATTATTTTCATAATTACATTTTTATTACAAAATGAATTTATGAAAAAATTTTTAGGGAGGTTAATTACTATATTTAAATATTTATTTAAAAATAATATATTAATAAAAATATAATTTTAATTATTAAATATAGTTATCTATTAATATTAAATAATAATATTAAAAATTGAAATTAAATTATTTTATTTTGTTAAAAAAAAATTGGGTTTTAAATTATTAATCATTTTTATTTAATTTTTTATTATAAAATTGATTTTTATTAAAATTTTTAAAATTATTAATTATTTTTGATTTTATTTAATAATTATAAATTATTTAATTTTATTAAAAATTTTATATTTATTGATTGTTTTTGATAATTTTATTTTATTTTATTGAATATTAATTAATAGCTAATTAGGGGTTAGTTGTTAATTATTTATTTTATTAAAAATTTAAAAATTATTAATCATTTTTATAATATTTAATATTTTATAAATATGAGGAGTTAAATGTTAATATAAATTTTAAATAATTTATAAATTAAAATTTAATTTAAATTATTTAATGTAGTAAGTTTATATTTATTAATAATAAATATAAATTTTAAAAATTGAAATAAATTTTATTTTGTTAGAAAAAAATATTTTAGATTCTAGAATTAATAATCGTTTTTATTTTATATTTTATTATGAAATTGATTTTTATTAAAAATTTTAAAATTATTAATCATTTCTATAATACTTTATATTTATAAATATGAGAGGTTAATTATTAGAATATTAAATTTAAAATAATCTATGAATGAAGATTTAATTTAAATTATTTAATATATTTATTAGTATTAAATGATTTTAAAAATTGAAATAAATTATTTTATTTTGTTAGAAAAAAATATTTTAGATTCTAGAATTATTAGTCGTTTTTATTTTATATTTTATTATGAAATTGATTTTTATTAAAAATTTTAAATTATTAATTATTTTTGTGATAATTTATATTAAATATTGAGGCTAAGTATTAGAGTATAAAATTGAAAATAATTTATAAATGAAAATTGAATTTAAATTATTTTATATAGTTATTTATCTATATAAAATATGAATTTTAAAAATTTAAATAAATTATTTTATTTTGTTAGAAAAAAATAGTTTAGATTCTAGAATTATTAGTCGTTTATATTTTATATTTTATTATGAAATTGATTTTTATTAAAAATTTTAAATGATTAATTATTTTTGTGATAATTTATATTAAATATTGAGGTTAAGTATTAGAGTATAAAATTGAAAATAATATATAAATGAAAATTGAATTTAAATCATTTAATATAATTATTTATCTACATAAAATATGAATTTTAAAAATTTAAATAAATTATTTTATTTTGTTAGAAAAAAATAGTTTAGATTCTAGAATTATTAGTCGTTTTTATTTTATATTTTATTATGAAATTGATTTTTATTAAAAATTTTAAATTATTAATCACTTTTATATTATTTTGTATTTTATATTATTAAATTAATTTATGGAAAAATTTTTAGGGGGTAAATTACTATATTAAATTATTAATTTGATAATAATTAGTTAATTTATAATATTAAAAATTTTGAATTATTAATCATTTCTATAATTTATATTTTTATTATTAAAATTAATTGTTTTTATTATTTGAATTTAATATTTATTATTTATTTTTATAAATTTATTTTTAATATAAAGTTTTATTTTAGCTTATTTTTTATTAGAAATTTATTTTATATGTAAATTTTTGTGTGTATTATTATTTATTTTAATAACTAATAATTTAAATTTTATTCTCAGTAATTAGTTTTATTAATCAATTAAAATTGGAATTAGTAATTTTATTTAGTATTGGTTAAATTTGTGCCAGCATCCGCGGTTATACAAATAAAACAAGTAAAAATTTTTCGATGTAAGATATAAATTAAATATATATATAAATTTATTAAGTGAAATTTTAAATTTATAATAGTTTTTAAATTGATTTTATTTATTCTTAAAAATTTTATTATTAAACTAGGATTAGATACCCTATTATAAAAAATGTAATTATTTTTCATTAAGGTAGTATTAGTTATGTTCTTGAAACTTAAAAAATTTGGCGGTATTTTAGTCTATTCAGAGGAACCTGTTCTATAATCGATAATCCACGATGTACCTCACTTAAATTAGTTTTCAGTTTATATACCGTCGTTATTAGAATATTTTATTAGAATAATAATTTTCAATAATTTGTATTTAAATTTATATCAGATCAAGGTGTAGCTTATATTTAAGTAGAAATAGGTTACAATAAAATTATTTAAATGAATTTAAATTTTAAATGTTTAATGAAATTGGATTTGGTAGTAAAATTTTAAAGATAAAAAATTTGACTTTAGCTCTAAAATATGTACATATCGCCCGTCGCTCTTATTCTAAAATAAGATAAGTCGTAACATAGTAGATGTATCGGAAGGTGTATCTAGAATGACAATTTAAAGCTTATAAAGTAAAGTATTTCATTTACATTGAAGAGATTTTTGTGCAAATCAATATAAATTGAATTTAATATTTATTTATTTATTTATTTTATGATTTATTTATTTATACTATTATTTATTTAATTTATATTAAAAGTAATTATAAAAATTAGTGTTTTAGTAATTTTTAATGAAAAAATAAATTTAATTATAGTTTATTTGTATTGTGAAAGATTATTGAAATAATTTGAAAAATTTTTATTTTATAAGAAAAATTTATTTTTTGTACCTTGTGTATCAGGGTTTATTAAATAATTAATATTAAAAATATTGATCTCGATTTTATAAGAGTTAATAATTTATTAAATTTAATGTATTAAAATTATTTTAAATAAGTTATTAGGAATGAAATGTTATTCGTTTATAAATATATCTAGTTTTTTTAGAAATAAATTTAATTTAGTAATTTTTGATTTTATTTATTTATTTTGTTAATAAATAAATTTATTAATTATATTATTTTAAGGGATAAGCTTTAAAATGAATTATTATAAATGAGATAAATTAGTTAAAAAATATATGTTTAGAATTAGCAATTATTATTAATTTTGTTAAAAATTATTTTATTTAAATATTATTTATTTATGTTTTAATTTTTTATAAAAAAATTTTTTGTAATTTTATTTGAAAAGAAATAATGATTAAATTAGTATATACACATATATATATATATAAGTAATTTTTAATGAAAAGTTTGTATAAAGAACTCGGCAAATATATTACTCGCCTGTTTAACAAAAACATGTCTTTTTGAGTTAATTTTAAAGTCTGACCTGCCCAATGAAAATTTTTAATGGCCGCAGTAATTTAACTCTGCAAAGGTAGCATAATCATTAGTCTTTTAATTGAAGGCTTGTATGAATGGTTGGATGAAGTATAATCTGTTTCATATAAATTTATTACAGAATTTTATATTTTAGTAAAAAAGCTAAAATTTTGTTAAAAGACGAGAAGACCCTATAAATCTTTAAAATTTTAAAAATTTTTATTTTTTAGATTGATTTTATATTAATTTTTAAAATTATTTTATTTGGGTGAAGTTGAAGTCGAAGCTCAGGCACGGAACCATATATTCCGTTTGCCCGATATTAGATGACGCTTTACTGCTATGGCCATACGGCGTGCACTCAAGCTGCCCCGAGGCCTTGAGTCTTGCTGCAGTGGCTAACGCTACATTTTTGGCCATTAGATCTGCAGGCGGGATGTGTAGAATGGCAAGCAATGCTACTGTAGGAGTAGCTTTTAGAGCTTCTGTTATGCTAATCATAGATACTCTGCATACCCTCTCAAGTTTTTTGGTATACGTACTTTTTTGTGTGGCTGTCCATCAAACAAGAACCACATAGTAAAATATGGGTCAATTGCCGAAAGTACCCAATGAGGGAGTTTGGGAGATAGGCCCCACGTGCTTCCTAACATCCCGCGGAGTTTTTATCTCTCTTCCAAATGGAGTTTAAACTACAACTTACTATCTAGTATAACTCCTAGATATTTTTTACTAGGAGTCGGGGGGGCTTAGCTCAGGCCAAAGGGGTCACTGCCGGAAAACAGTGAACGGCCTATTAATTTAGGTTAGCTGCGAATATTAAAATAAGAAGCCCCTGACCAAGAGCGAGGAGGGTTTGGCTTAAGAGGACTCATGCACCCTGTGAACCCCCAGTGGCGGGGCGAGTAGATGCCGCCCGTAATTTAAGTATCCACAACCCACATCGAGGCTGCACCGAGGGATTACCTACCAAAGATAGGGAGGCAACTACGCGGCCAGGGATACACATTCAGGAAGGTAAAAAGCTCAATTCTTAATTATTAAGAAAGCTTTTATTTAAGATTGAGCCCAGTAAGGTCCTAATTAAGGTATACTGGAATAACGATTTGGATATGTTTGCTAAGGGCTGGCGAGTGTGACATTCGAAAATCTTAGTACATGGCTTGATACCCCGTCAAAACTACTTTGCGGCTAATGTGACATTCGTCTCCGTACCGTTAAAACCTTGGAAGGCCTTGGGGTACGTTCGAAGTCTATCATCATTAAGTTGGTGGTGTAGGTTGGGTTATATTCTCCCGATTTACGCTGATCTGGCTCTGAACGCAGTTTTCATAAGGGACTGCGTCAACCTTCACGTGGCCTCCCTGCCTTCGCATTGATCACATGATCATTCAAGGTGACTGTACATCCGGACTAAGATAGCGGCCCCAAGTGGGAACCCAATCACATAAATGAGCAACCTAAATAAAAATAAAAATCAAGATTGAGAAGGTACTTTCAACCCATTTATGGGACGAAAGCTACCTCGTTCCCCAGAAGGACCTGGTCTATCGGCCGTAGGTCAAAATGTTTCTTCGCACACGGGCATAAAACCAAAAGGAGCGCAAGCCAATGGCAGGCAATTATATTCTCCGGCTGTTACTCCAAGGGCAAGGCAGTAGAAGGCTAAAACAGGCACTCCTTCATTAAGTGACCTCATTAAGAAGGCTGCAGAAGATCTTCAAAATCCTCAGGCCTCAGGAGGAATCGAAAACAAGATGACCAAGTTAGGGAGGTCAATTGATGATCTGTTTGAGTTTTTTAAAGGGCGTAATAATATACACGCTGAAATTAAGCGCTTAGCCTCCATAATCAAGACATTGTACATAGAATCCGCGCTGGATGTAAAGGACTGAAAGAAGAGAATTATTTCCAACAATCCGGCTAAGGATAGTAGCTCGTCACCCCCAGGAAAGAGACCCTGGAAAAACTCGACAAGGGAAAATCAAATAGCCAATCACACGATCTCAACAAAGGACATTATGCCAAGACATGAGGAGAGTTATAAACGAGTAAAATCGCAAGCGCCTCTGAACCAGAAAAAGGTCGAAAGGAAAGAAGACGTCAGGATAAAAACCGTCCGCTACAACAGTGCTGTGGTAAAGTCATCATTACTTCCCGAAGCGGTCCAGTATGAGGAAGGCTCCGTTCCGAAAGTACCCCTGGCTGCAATTCATCCAATAGGGGCCGTGCCTAGCATCCTTGATTAGGAGATTGGAGAGATGTAAATTTTATCTTGTTTAATATTATAAAAAGCGATAAATATTTCAAGTAATTTTAAGAGAAGAGTATTCATTTTTTATCAACTCATAATCAGTGAAATAGAAATAAATTTATGAGTTTGGTTGGAGCCAGTAAAGAAAATAACAACTTTATTTATCACACATTCAATGAATATAACAAAACTTTTTATTAAATCGCAATTATCAACATTTTTATCTAGTTAAATCCATAAAAACATCACCATTTCGACTGCTGAGTGGAATTTCACGCTATCTCAGCCACCATTTCGAAAACGCCCTACCTCTGCATAAATTTAAAATATTTTGACGTGAGCTGGGGCATTTATAGAAAAAATTCTGTAATGGGACTTTCAGCGGAGATAAGGCGATGTTCCACTCAGCAGTCAGATATGTAATACTCCGTTATTGCTACAACAATATGTGCGCAATGAGTTTTTAATTCACGAAGTATTTTGACTGCAGCAGTTCAAGTTTGACAATAAAAAATTATAATTTAGGTAAATTTCCTCATGGAAAATAAAAACGAAAACATTTTTTTTCTCCGTACTATTTATTTAGAAGTATTGCATAATTTTATGACAGCATTTGATTTATAATAATAGTTATGTACATCCCGTTTTTTCTTCTATATATAATCGAGCAGGACTTCTAACAGATAAATCTGTATATACCATTTCCGTAAAATCATTGAAAGAACTTCCTACCACAGCACAAAGAGCTCCTTCCACAACGCCCGGTGCTCCAGAATCTACTGTAACTGTTACTTCATATCCATAAATCGTTATTCCTATATAGCTGTCGCTGTCGTCACGGAAATCACGAAAAAAACAGTTAATTTCTCCTATAGTTTCGCGAGTAGAACGGATATTATCACCTTGTCCAATTCGTGCACAAAATCCACTCACTCGCATTTGCTTGCCCGCTTTTAATTTAGTTTTGCAAAGTCCTATTGTTCCTATGGTAGGAACTTTGTCAAAGGGGGTTTTCACTTCAATTATACTTATATCCAAATAGTCGCTTCCCTCGACTGGTTTACGATGAACACAAGCCACTTCGCGAACTTGCCCAGTTTCAGATATACTGTTTACACCAGCTTTAACTCTGATACTTTCCTCTTCTATTCCCCTCACGCATTTTAAATTTGTAACAACGTAGTCTAAAGTTATCAACGATCCAACGCAAAAATATTCTTCGTCATCATATATTGCCACCACATATGGTGTTTCCTCTGGATGCACAGCACTGCTAGAACCGCGAACGCGAAATTGCGCATTCGTATAGCTGAAAGGTAAGCTAAGCGCGACCAAAAGGAGCCCGAAATAATTTCTTAAACTCATTTTTTAAATTATAACTTTTTGGGACGCTTGTTAAATATTGAGTAAATCAAGACAAGTTTTGTGGGCGCTATTTATACATTAGTGGATTGTATGAATAACAAATAAGTAGAAACTTCTAGATTCAGGAAATGGGCACAAAGCAAATATTTTCGAAAGAAAATTTCCTTGTGATTTGTCTAGATATTTGCACAGTTTGATTGTGTATTGCATTGAGAAAGGCCACGTGATTAAATGTTTGTATTATTTATGAATAAACACAGAAAAGTACAAAAGGTACTCTAGTTAGTTTTATCTGTTTCCAAGCTACTAATTTGTCTATTTTATACCCTCACAAAACCAGAGTTCGGAGCAGTGCGCCAAGTTTTGAGCAGCAACATTGCTCGAAGTTAATTGAGCTGACATAATCAAGGTCTGTGGGACCTTGTGTAGAAGTCCACGAAAGTGGGGAAAGCTTCTGACCGCCATTCACCTAGGAATGGCCAGAGCGATTCTTTTGCATGCGGTTCAAGCAGCTCACTACTGCCGGTCGCTTGCGGCCAAGTATCCTCTGGGTAGCCGCTAAACACCCGTTTAGCGGTGAGCTAATGTGAGAAGGCGACAACCTGGCTAGGCCACTCTAACATAATCGGTTTAAGGGCTAGCCGGGGGAGATTTCATCGGCAGCGTCTGTACACCTCTAGGTGCGGCTGCAAGCGGGCGTCTGTCTTGGAGCAAGCGGCTCGCTATATAAACGTGCCAAGTAATATTTTCACCCCCGGTGAGCGGGTTGTGCGCTGGGCTTGGGACCCGCCACGTAAAACCATACTCCAATGAAATATAACAACAAGCCTCGGATAAATACACTCTCTATTGATGACGACCATGGCAAACGTTTGAAGGACAATGAATTGAGGGCATGCACCTGGAACGTCCGCTCCCTCAATGGGATTGGTGCAGATGCTCGGCTGGTTGATGTCCTCGTCAAAGCAAAATCTGACATCACCGCCATCCAAGAAATGCGTTGGACGAAGCAAGGAAGAAAGAAGATCAAAAATTGTGACATATATTGGAGTGGCCATGCGAATAAGCGCAGTTTCGGCGTCGGATTCGTGGTGGGAGAGAGACTTTGTCGCCAAGTGCTGGCGTTCACGCCTGTGGACGAGCGTTTCGCCGCTATTCGAATAAAAGCAAAATTTTTTGATATATCATTCATCTGCGCCCATGCACCGACAGAGGAGAAAGACGATGAGGTGAAAGACACTTTTTATGAACAATTAGAACGCACATACGAGCGCTGCCCCCGTCATGATATAAAAGTCGTGCTTGGCGACTTTAACGCCAGGGTGGGCAAAGAAGGTGTTTTTGGCCCTACAGTCGGAAAGTTCAGCCTACACAATGAAACTTCTCCTAACGGACTGAGGCTGATTGACTTTGCCGGTGCTCGAAACATGGTCATATCAAGCACGAGGTTCATGCATAAAAAGATACATCAAGCTACATGGCTGTCTCCTGATCGAAATACTCGCAATCAGATCGATCACGTTGTGATAGACGGACGGCATGCCTCCAGTGTTTTAGATGTGCGAACGATCCGAGGACCTAACATCGATTCGGACCATTATCTCGTTGCAGCCAAAATACGCACCCGCCTCAACGCGGCTAAAAACAAGGAACAAAAAACACAAGGAAAGCTAGACGTCGAAAAGCTTCAATCACAACAGACTGCCAATGATTTCGCAACTCGACTCTCACACCTGCTCTCTGAGGGCACAACTCATCCTGAAGGAATACAGGAGCAGTGGGAGCATATCCCCAAAGCCTACAGGGCTACGTTAAAAGCGAGCGCGACAAGAGGAGTGTGCGAACGCTATCGTGAGTTGAAAAGGGAAGCGAGACGCCTTTTCAGGAAGAAAAAAGCAGAAGCAGAAAGGCGTGAGTGCGAGGATCTTGAGCTGCTAGCCACCAGGAATAACGCCCGAAAATTCTACCAAAAAATACGGCGACAGACGGAAGGTTTTAAGACCGGGGCAAACTCCTGTAGGAATGAAAACGGCGACCTTGTAACTGATGTCCAGAGAGTGCTTAGATTATGGAGGGAACACTTCTCTGCTCTCCTAAATGGAGGCAGCAATTCACCGCGCAGAGATGAAGAACCCGATCCCGCAATCGATGATGATGGAATATATGTCCCCCCGCCCGATTATGACGAAGTTAGAATAGCAATAACCAGATTGAAAAACAACAAGGCCGTGGGCGCTGATGGATTGCCTGCGGAGCTATTCAAGTTCGGCGGCGAGGAGTTGGTAAGGCGCATGCAGCAGCTTCTTAGCAAAATATGGGCGGACGAAAGCATGCCCGACGGTTGGAATCTAAGTGTTCTTTGCCCAGTCCACAAGAAGGGGGATACTGCAAGATGCACCAACTATCGTGGAATCAGCCTTCTTAATATCGCATATAAGGTCCTTTCAAGTGTATTGTGCGAAAGATTGAAGCCCACCGTGAACCGGCTGATTGGACCTTATCAGTGCGGCTTCAGACCTGGTAAATCTACCATCGACCAGATTTTCACAATGCGCCAAATCTTGGAAAAAACCCGTGAAAAGAGAATCGACACACATCACCTCTTCGTCGACTTTAAAGCCGCCTTCGACAGCACGAAAAGGAGCTGCCTATATGCCGCTATGTCTGAATTTGGTTTCCCCGCAAAACTTATACGGCTGTGCAAAATGACGTTGAGCAACACCATCAGCTCAGTCAGAATTGGGAAGGACCTCTCCGAGCCGTTCGAAACTAAACCAGGTTTCAGGCAGGGTGACCCCCTATCGTGCGATTTCTTTAATTTGATGCTGGAGAAAATTATACTAGCTGCAGAACTTAACCGCACTGGAACAATATACTATAAAAGCGTGCAATTACTGGCATATGCTGATGACATTGATATCATCGGCCTAAACACCCGCGCTGTTAGTTCTGCTTACTCCAAGCTGGAAAAAGAAGCGGTAAAGATGGGTTTGATGGTGAATGAAGACAAAACGAAGTACCTGCTGTCATCGAGCAAAGAGTCAGCGCATATGCGCCTTGGCAACCACGCTACTGTTGGCAGCCATAATTTCGAAATAGTAAAAGACTTCGTTTATTTGGGAACCAGCATCAACACTAGCAACAACATCAGCACTGAAATCCAGCGAAGAATCAATCTTGCCAATAAATGCTACTTTGGACTAGGTAGGCAATTGAAAAGTAAAGTCCTCTCTCGGCGAACGAAAATCATACTCTACAAGTCACTTATCGTACCCGTCCTGCTATATGGGGCAGAAGCATGGACCATGACAACAGCAGATGAAGCGGCTTTGGGAGTGTTCGAGAGAAAAGTTCTTCGAAAGATTTATGGACCTCTACGCGTTGGGGATGGCGAGTACCGAAGAAGATTTAATGATGAGCTGTACGAGCTTTACGCAGACATCAACATAGTCCAGCGAATTAAAACGCAGCGGCTGCGCTGGCTAGGCCATGTTATGCGAATGAAAGATGATGCTCCGGCCAAGAAAGTGTTTCTATCGGAACCCGCCTATGGAAGCAGAGGTAGAGGGCGGCCCCCACTCCGTTGGAAGGACCAGGTGGAAAACGATTTAAACTCCCTTGGTGTGACCAATTGGCGCCGGTTGGCGGAGCGAAGGAGCGACTGGCGCGCCTTGTTGGACGGCCATAACCGTTTAGACGGTTAAGCGCCAATTAAGTAAGTAAGTAAGTAATCAAGGTCCTGCGTTAAGTGTTAATGACACTATAATAAGTTGTGGACTTAAACGTCTGGTCATTTCTTAACATATTGTTACGAATATTAGCAACACTAAGGGGTACTGTCATCTCTAAACCGATGCTAAGCAGTGACTTGATGCACATCAATAATTCAACCATTATGTCTATACATATGTACGTACACGCAGCGGAGAAGCAACGCACAAACGCATGCAGATATCTTATCTGAGATATGCAATACAATTGTGGAAGTGTCGCTCACAAACACACGCGCGTGAGCTGTGAGAGAAGCTATAAAAATTGTGCATCTGTAGTTATAGCTGAGAAACTTATAGCAGATAACCAACTAGTAGATTCTAGAACAGAACCGCCTAGAAATGTCAACGAGTAAACCCACACAGTATAAAAGGCGACACCAGTAGAGGCGTGAGAGTCAGTTTTGATTAAGCACGCTATCTGTGGAGCAAGAGAAGTGTTATTTTGAATGTAGTCTAATAAAGACCATTTTGCATTACTGAATACTGGTGTTATTTATTCAACAGTTTAGTGATTCGAACTTTAGTAGAGGATTTGAAATAAGCGAAATTGCAGTAAATTCGTTACAATATTTATTTGGTAATCAGAATGTTAATCAATAATTTTTTATAAAATTAAAACATATGTATATACTTTTTATCTCCAATATTCAAGAAACACTCGATTACAACAAAAATAATAAATTAAAGAAAAAATACGAAGTAACACCAAAATTATAGACAAAGTCAAAAATTTAATTTGAAAAAAAAACCCCTCGACTATGACCAACTTTTATCACGCTCCATTTAAGGGCCTGCGGACACCGTGGTGTGATGGTAGCGTGCTCCGCCTACCACACCGTATGCCCTGGGTTCGCATCCCGGGCAAAGTAACATCAAAAATTTTAGAAATAAAGTTTTTAAATTAGAAGAAAATTTTTCTAAGCGGGGTCGCCCCTCGGCAGTGTTTGGAAAGCGCTCCGGGTGTATTTCTGCCACGAAAAGCTCTCAGTGAAAACTCATCTGCCTTGCAGATGCCGTTCGGAGTCGGCATAAAACATGTAGGTCCCGTTCGGCCAATTTGTAGGGAAAATCAAGAGGAGCACGACGCAAATTGGAAGAGAAGCTCGGCCTTAGATCTCTTTGGAGGTTATCGCGCCTTACATTTATTTTTATTTTTATTTAAGGGCCTATACATTTACTAGCGCATTCTGTATGCTGCACCACTGCATTTGGGTTGTTCGTCGTGCCCATTTCGGGATCCCACCCATTGACTGAGTTGAGCTGGCTACACGCCGTGCGCTGTTTGCACCTCTTCCTCAGGTGCTGAAAAACGTGTGAAAAATTCAATGAGTGTTTTATTTTGACGCAGCGTAGCTACATACAAAGCAGGAACTATTGATGATTTATTAAAATCTGAATATGAACGATATCTCAGCAGCAAACGTATAACGTCTAAACTTCCCGCATATGTGGCCAACGTTAAAGCGTTCTGACCTAAATAATTAATAGCGGTCAAGCTGGCTCCATAACGTATCAATAGATGTGCTCACCTTTACCCAAATAGCAGGCCTTTAAAAGTGGCGTATTACCATAAAAAACTGTTTCCTCTATATCCAATTGCTTTGGGTTGTTCCTGTAACGCGCCAAAAAATTATAGAAATGCGTCGGATTGTTTTCGTTAATAAAGCTACGAACTGAAACGCTCATTTTAAGTAAAGGACGAATATGAACATAAGAAACTATAACATAAAAAGACACAAAACAAAAAACTAACTACCAAAGTTTGTAACTACGCTAAGCCTTTTCTTTGAGTGTCCTTCCAATTAATTATTCGTAAAATTTAGAGATTTCTATAGCAATTTCACACAGAGGGTAAATGAAATCATTAGCCAAGTTTTCTACATTAAAGCCCTTAATAAACCCAATGTTCCATGCAAAATATGTATAAATTCTTAATTATCTCATTATTGTATATTGGAACGATTTTCCGTCTTTCCCTTGTCAAATTTGGTTTGGAGACAAACCGGTTTCGGCGTTGTGCATATCCCTGCGTTTTTCAATCCCTGAATGGAATGAAACATTTCTGGCCTAAATTTGGCCTATCTGCATATATTTTAATAAACTTTTTGCGTCTAACTCTGCCCTACCCCTCTACACTTTTTCCTAATATTTTTATTCACCCCTCCCTCCGTCTTTTTCGCTTCATCTCCATCTTTGTCTCATTGTGTCTCTTTCTCAGTCTCCTTCTCTCTTTTCTCTTCTCTCAAGTTTTTCTCCTTCTTCTCCATCTTTTATTGCTAGTCCCAGAGGGTGGCATGTATTTTGTTCCAGTCCCATTCCGAGTCTCAGTCCCAGTCCCACTCCGAGTCTCAGTCTCAGTCCCAGTCCTAGCCCTAATCCCAGTTCCATTCCGTCTCTGGTATACTTCCCGGAAAAAAGCATCGTAAATTATAATTTAAGCAAATTTATATACGAAATTTCAGGCAAATCGAATAGGACGTATGTAAATAGGTATGTGGGTATTATTAATTCTTGTCTTTATTTCCGCTTCGCATGTATATTTATCAGTTTTGCCAGGTTGATGCGACTAAATCAAATATCGCAATGAACTTTAGAGCTCTCAGCAACAGCTTTCATTTGATATCCATAATACACACCCATTCTAGGGGTATCCGGGTCCATGTTTTGGCCTATATCTCAAGACTCTAGTCACTCAGCGGTGTAAAACTTACTCTGTATTATAGCACACATTAACAGCTTCAATTTGATATCCATAATATAAAAACACATTCTAGGTATATTCGGGTACATGTTTTGGCCTATATCTCGAGACCGTAGTCACCCAGCGTTGTAGAACTTACTGTGTACTAAAGCATACATCAACAGTTTCAATTTGATATCCATATTGTATAAACACATTGTAGGGGTACCCGGGTCCACGTTTTAGGCTATATCTCGAGACCCTAGCCTCCCAGTTATATGAAAGTTATCCTGTACTTTAGCACTCATCAACAGCTTTCATTTGACATCCATATTGTATAAACACATTCTAGGGGTATCCGGGTCCACATTTTGGCCTATATCCCGAGACCCTACTCACCCAGGGGTATGAAAATTATCCTGTACTATAGCACTCATCAACAGCTTTCATTTTGTATCCATATTGTATAAACACATTCTAGGGGTACCCGGGTCCACGTTTTGATCTCAAGACCCTAGACATGTAGCGAGAAAAAGGTAGACGTTGGCCGATTCTCAGACCTACCCAATATGCTCACAAAATTTCATGAGAATCGGTTCAGCCGTTTCGGAGAAGTTCAGCCTCCAAAACCGTGACAGAAGAATTTTATATATTAGATAATTACAATTATTTATCTCGAATTTATTTTTGGAACAAGCGTTTTGTCACCTTGTCTCTATAACTTAATGCGTACGACTTATTTTGAAGAAAACAGATTTACGTAAAAAATTCAAGATCTATTAATGTACACTTCTTCAAAAAGAAAATTTTTTTTTAAACCGAATGTCCGTAACATTAGTAAAGATATTTTCAATATGGAGGGGAATTAGAACACGAAGTATATTTTATAACCACCAAATACAAATACATTAACAAATTTTACTTTCCCAGTTTTCCTGGCGATAGTCGTATGCGAGCTCGTTTGCGAATCTTTTGCAGGAACCTATAGGTACATTTTTTTTATTTATTGGTTGCAAGTAAACAATGTTGGTTTTAAAACAACATTTAGAGAAACTACTACCTTATACGAGGGCTATTCATTTGCACACATAAATACAATCTTAATATAGTTTTCATTGCATATAGTTTTTTTCATTACATAGTTGGTATTACATAATTATATAGTATATCCGTACTAAGCGTGTGAGGGATTAAATGAAATAATTAAACGAACGAAAAGAAATATAGATATATAAGCTAATACTCCTACATATGCAGATATATATATAATAGTATTGGACATCTTCAAGAATGCGGTATACGTTTAGCGACAATCGCAAACGGTTGAATCCATAGTCTATGAATTATTTTGAAATTAATTTTGAATAAACTTTTGTAATTAAAATGGGAATGCTGGCATTCTTTTGATTTCGAAAGCATAGGTAACTCAGGTAAGGGGCCACCGAAAAACAGGTGCGTCGGTGGCCATGGATTTGAGGGTGGGCTAAGTACCGGGCGTCGCAACAACACCCGCGGCGCCCCATGTATATTCGGCCCTTTTCTCTTTTTATTTTAATTTTCAGCATTTTTTTGGATTTTCAGCGTTTGGTAACCGGTCATTTCCGGTTCGGTTAATTTTGTTACTTTTTTTGCGTTTAGTTTTTTTTTGAAGTTTTTTTTTGGATTTTAAATGTTGAATGTTTTAACGGTTTTTTTTAAAGGCATGATAGGAATTTTTAATGTTCATGGCGCAGGACAGTAAGGTTGGCAAGAACCCCGCCCAGACGACATGACTAGCCACAGAGCACCACTAGATCATGCCGAATGCCTTCCTTAATGTTCATGGTAAAGATGCGAATCAATAACAAGCTACAAAGGTTTGTATTGCGCTCATCAATCCATTGATTCACAGCTAATGATCGTCCTTGAGCTTCATTGAATAGGAAATTTGAGGCATTTAAAATTGAAAAGCCAAATCTATCGGTATCAATGGAATCTTTGGTTCTAAACTTTATTGTTTTCGAAATTTTCCAATAAAATTAATTGCTTCAATGACATCCGTAAAAGTTTTGTGATGAACAGCCTTGTCCCGCTACATAAGCGTGGACAATCGAAATAACGAAGCATACATATTACGATATTATGAGCCCTGTTTTAATGACCAATCGATGAGGAGAAATTTCTAATGGCTCAAAAGATCGGATATGCACAATTTGGAACTCTTCCACGACTGTGTTAATAGAGTGATAAGTTGTCTTGGTTCTAGTGATATTAACATCCTCATTTTAAGGTGCCTAAAATGCCTTTTCTCAAAGAAATTTATAGTTTGTAAAGATAGATTCAATATTTGGAAGAAACATTAGATATTAAAGCTTCAGGTGAAGTCATAATTTCTCAAAAACTTGCAGGAAAAGAAATCACAGCTATTAGTAAAGAAATAGGAATTTTGCCGCAATTAATTTCATACTTCTAAAGAGAGTAAATTTGTGTACGTAAAGCCGTCTATAGACGAAAAAGCACGCTTTTACTTTCACTGCGGCTGTTCCAGCAAGTAACAGGAAAGCACCACCTTTGTGATGATCATTACACCTTAAAACTACATCAATTAATATCAAATTAAACAGAAATGTTTTTTTCTGGTTCATCCATACGTATCCAAAAATACCAACCGTAAAGATAACATAAAAGAATACTAAAAGAATAACAGCCAAACCCAACCCTGCAATCAAACTTTAATGTGTTGAAATAACCTAAGTTTTTAAGGCAACCATAGTTCTGAAAGTCCCATTTGTGTTGTTCTTTTTTCAATCCCATATATTACTGGTGCAAAGCAACATCAAAATTTTAGAAATAAGATTTTTCAATAAGAAAATTTTTCTAAGCGGGGTCGCCCCTCGGCAGTGTCTGGCAAGCGCTCCGATTGTATTTCTGCCATGAAAAGCTCTCAGTGAAAACTCATCTGCCTTGCAGATGCCGTTCGGAGTCGGCATAAAACATGTAGGTCCCATCCGGCCAATTTGTAGGGAAAAATCAAGAGGAGCACGACGCAAATTGGAAGAGAAGCTCGGCCTTAGATCTCTTCGGAGGTTATAGCGCCTTACATTTATTTTTTATTTTTATTATATTACTGGTGCGGTTAGATGGTAAGACCCTTAGTTCGGAATAATGGCATAAGTTTACTTACGTCTTTCGTCTATGTATAATTATTTTTAGGAAAAAATGTATAAATTACGTAAGCGTCGTCGGAAAACTAGGAGTATTTATGTAAGTTACCTGCCAGTATAAGATGCATATCATCTGAGATATTCCAAAAAAGTTTGTTCGATTCCCTCGATAACTTTTTTCAGATTGTAATTTAAATCTCTAAAATGGTCTCCTGAAAAACGCAAAAAACACACTTGTGCTGTTAAGCCTTGTGACTACAGATATATAGATTTCTTATACAGATTTCACAATAATTTTTAAAATTTTCAATGAATATAAAAATTTTTTAGAAATAATTGATATAAAATGTTAAATTGTTGTTTAGAAAGAGTCGCCGAGTGTAAATCTGATACGCAACTTCAAAAGAAGTTTAAGTCGAAACTCAGGCACGGGAGCATATATTCTGTTTGCCCGATATTAGATCAGGCTATACTGCTATGGCCATACGGCCTGCACTCAAGCTGCCCCGAGGCCTTGAGTCTTGTTGCAGTGACTAACGCTACATATTTGGCCATTAGATCTGCAGGCGTGATGTGTAGAATGGCAAGCAATGATGAGTATGGGTCTGACAATTGCCGAAAATACCCAATGAGAGAGTTTGGGTGATAGGCCCCACGTGCATCCTAGCAACCTCTTGCATGCATACAGTGCCGCGGAAGCTTTCTTAGCTCTCTCTTCCACATGGAGTTTCCACTACAACTTACTATCTAGTATAACTCCTAGATACTTTTTGCTATATTTTTCTTGCAGGGTTACCCCTCGAAATTTAGGTTTAGTCCAATTAGGGACCTTATACTTCCTAGTAAATAATACTAGATCGGATTTTTCCGCGTTGGCCGTTAACCCTACTCCAGATGCCCAGGCATGTACATCCCTAAGTGCCTGATCCACCAGAGAGCTAATTGTTGTTAAGCATCTGCCGCTTATGATGAGAGGAACGTCGTCTGCATTTGCCGTCAGTTTGACTGGTCCTCCGTCGGACCGCCTAAGCAATTCGTTTATAACCAGCATCCACAGCAATGGTGATAAAAATCCCACCCTGCGGCGTTCCTCTGTTTACAGATTTCGTTGCCTCGCACAGACCTCATTGCGATGTGATCATTCTGCAGCTTAACACGGAGCCGATCCAGACCTGAGACTGTCTATTATTGCTCTTTTCGAGACATTGTTGGAAGCTCCGGAAATGTTCAGAAAAACATCTATGGCATATTCTTGGTATTCCATGGCCTTCTCTGTATTCATAACCACCCTATGCAATGCAATATCGACTGACTTGCCTTTGGTGTAAGCATGTTGTGCTGAAGAGAATAATTCCTCGTCCATTTTTGATTTTATATACACATCTGTTAATCTCTCCAGGGTTTTGAGTAGAAAAGATGTCAAATTAATAGTCCTGTAGTCTTTGGGGTGCAAATTGCTGGCTTTTCCGCTTTCGGTATGAAGACTACTTCAGCCGTTCTCCAAGATTGCGGGACGTGGTTCAGTTTTATGCAACCAAATATTATTCTCAAATATTATTCTTAGCCATTCTATAATCGTTCCATCGGCCATCTGCAGTATAGCAGGGAATATCCGGTCTGGGCCCGGTGATTTTAATATAGCAAACGTTTTTATTGCCAATTAATTTTTGGTATTTGCCACCAATCCTCGTACATCTCGCTCCGTATTAGGACTATAGACGTGATTACATAACTCTTCCGCATCATATCCTGATGGGAAGTGTGTGTTAAGTAGTTTCTCAAGGGACTCTTTACTATTGTGTGGCCATTCCCCGTCGTCCTTTTTTATCAGTGCCTGGACTGCATCTCCTTTAGATAGGCCTTTCCTCAGTCTCACCGTTTCGCTGTAGCATTCTATGTCGGCACAGAAATTCTTCAAAGAAATTCGCTTTGACCTGTTGATTTCACGTTTGTAGATCCTCAACATATCTTTGTATTCGTCCCAGTACTCCTCGCTTTCCGCAACTTTTGCCAGCTTAAAAATCTTGCTTACCTGCCCTCTAAGAAGACTCAGCACCTTACTCCACCATGGTGGCTTTGCTTTCCCCTTCATTCTTCTCGGAGGACAAGATCTGTTGTACGCAGTTGTCAATGCTTTTGATAAAGCTAAAGGTTTTCGCCTTCTTTAGGGGATTCTGAAGCTGATATATGCATGGTCTGAGAATGATGGCCTGTCAAGGACTCTCCATTCATATCCCGATATAGTCTGCTCAGAGCTCAATGTGATATCAAGCACATTGTTTGACGTAGGACCAGCTTATGTAGGCACGCTACCCCTGTTGACCACCTCTAGACTACTCTATAGTATGTAACCAAAAAATGGATTCACCTCTATCATTAATATCCTCCCCTTACGCTTTTATGCGCTTTCGTATCCGCGCCTGTGACAAGCCGTCCTCTGCACCTTTCTTGATCGGCCAGTCTTTTGAACTCTTCTGGTTGGGCTTCCACGTTATAGGCCATGTAGCTGGATGTTTGGATAAGAACGGTTCCTTTTTCCCCTCTATAGATACCGTTGCTAGATCTTCGGTGCTGAAGTTAGATAAAATACACGAGTATAGGTGTGTTCTAACCAAGACTGCAGCTCTTACCCTGCTGTTCGTCTTTGTGTAATAAACGCAGATGAGACCCATGACTCCTGTATCAGCGCCACATCAAACGAACCCTCCTCAAGTGTCAGGAGGAGCTCGCTCGACGCCACTTTACTGTGTTGGATATTTATCTGTAAGACTCGCAACGCCATTGAGCTGTTTGTCTCTCTCCAAATTCTCCGCCACTGCATTACCGCAATACATTTTTCTTTGCTATTTCCGGGGTCCCAACATTATTGAGCTTTTTTCCCTATTCTAACATCTCTGCCTATCGGTTGACACCAGCCCATTGGGGCTGCAATCTAGTAGTACCATAGTAAAGGCCTGCTTCGCAACTTTGTTCATATTCTCTTCGGCGAAAACGGGAGTCTCATCGTTAGCTCCTTTTAGTATCACCGAATAAGCTGGAGTCTGGTTATTACCTCCCTTTAGCTTATTAGCATTTACGTTCTTATTTCTTATTTCCTCTTCCTATACTACAGATTTTATGGCTTTCTAAAATTTCCCTCGTCTTTGGTTCCTCGAGGTTTGGTTCCTTTCATTCCGGTTAGTTTGCTTCCTGGTTCTGGGACTGAGGCGTTTGCCCTCCGTATACTGCCTCTTAAAAGCAGGCTTGTCAGGCTCAGCCGATCGCTGCCTCTTTCCTCTCGGTCACTTTCTCTCTGGCCAATGCCAAGCGATCGCTCTCGTCGTTCGTTGGATTAACGTTAGTCCTTTGTCTGGGCTGGTAGACTGCTCCTCTACCGAGCTCACTGACTGCAAACTATCATCACTATTCGCATCCGATACATTACTGATAGCGATTTCTTCTTCCCGGGCTAGCGACGCCATCGCTTTTCACTTCTCATCCTTACTTACTTTAGAAGTGTTCGAGTTCATCTTGGTCGTACGACCACCTGCCCAACAAGGCGGGCTCAGCAGTGTAATGTTAAAAGTGGGGATGAAAACCGTCGCCTACAACAGCGCCCCTTGCTGTGGTAAGGCCATCATTACTTCCCGAAGAAGTCCGGTATGGGGAAGGCTCCGTTCCGAAAATACTCTTGGGTGCAATTCATCCAACAGGGGCCGTGCCTAGCATCCTTGATTAGGAGGTTGGAGAGATGTCAATTTTACCTTGTTTAATATTATAAAGAGCGATAAATATTTCAATAAGTTTTAAGAGAAGAACATTAATTTTTTGTCAACTCATAATTGGTGAAATAGAAATAAATTTATGAGTTTCAGTCAGTAAAGAAAGTAACAAATTTATTTATCACACATTCCATGAATATAACGAAAACTTTTTATTAAGTCGAAATAATCAACATTTATTTGTATTTGCATTTCAACCTATCTGAGCCACCATTTCGAAAACGCGCTACCTTTGCATAAATTTAAAATGTTTTGACGTGAGCTGGGGCATTTATAGAAAAAACCCGTAATGGGGCTTTCAGCCGAGATAGGGCGATGTTCCACTCAGCAGTCAGATATGTAATACCCCGTTATTGCTACAACAATATGTGCGTAATGAGTTTTTAATTGACGAGGTATTTTGATTGTAGCAGTTGAAGTTTGACAATAAAAAATTATAATTTAGATAAATTTCCACATGGAAAAGAAAAACGAAACTATTTTAATAGAAAGGTATCAGCACTCTGATTTTTGCGAGTGTACCCTCCTGGAACTATTTATTTAGAAGTATTGCATAATTTTATGACAGCATTTGATTTATAACAACATTTATGAACATCCCGTTTTTTCTTCTATAAAGCGTCGAGCAGGACTTCCAACAGATAAATCTATATATAACTTTGACTTTGATTTACACAAAAAAGATCCTGCCACAGCACAAAGAGCTCCGTGCACAACTCCGGGTGCTCCAGTATCTACTAAACCTTGTAAACCAAATATAGCGCAAGTGGTTCCTGTAAAACTTGTCCCTATCCCATGGATATAACGAGTACAACATTCCTCTTTTACTATAATTTCGACAGTAGAACAGATTTTATCACTAAATGAATACAATCCATTAACATGAATTTCCATGTCCGGCTCTAATGTAGTTTTGCAAAGTTCTATTGTTCCTACTATAGAATCTAATCTGTTAAAGGCGGGGTGTACTTTAATTATTCTTAAATCCATCCATTTTCCCGGGGTGTTATTAGAGCATACGCACTGCGAACATGCCCATCGTCATATATACTGTCTACACCATCCTTTCCTGTAGATTTGCTTTCACGCATGCTGCAGCTGTAACCACGTATTCCAAAGTGATCAATGATCAAGTGCAAATATATTTTTTGGCATCATATATTGCCACCTCATATGGTTAATGCTCTGTAATCACAGGACTGCTAAAACTGCCACATCCGGCGCGAAATTCCGCATTCGTGTAGTTGAAAGGAAAGATAAGCGCGACCAACAGGACCACGAAATAATTTCTTAAACTCAATTTAAATTACAACTTTTTGAAACGCTTGTTAAATATTGAGTAAATCAAGATAAGTTTTGTATGCGCTATTTATACATTAGTGGATTGTGTAAATAAAAAATAAGAAGAAACTTCCAGATTTCAGGAAACGGGAACAAAGAAAGCATTTGACTGTTTTAAAAACAACATTTCCTTGTGATTATTTTAGATATTTGCACAGTTTAATTGTGCTATTGAATTGAGAAAGGCCACGTGACATAATGTTGGTATTTTTAATGAATAAACAGAGAAAAGTAAAATAGGTACGCTAGTTAGTTTTATTTGTTTCCAAACTGCTAATTTGTCTACCCTATACCCCCACAAAACCAGAGTTGTAAGTGGGCTGACATAAGCATGGTCCTGTGTTAATTGTTAATGAGACGTCCATTGCTTGTGAACTTAAACGTCCGTTCATCCTTCCCACATTCGTAAAGTTTAGTGATTTTTATAGCAATTTCAGACAGAGCGTTAATGAACTAATTAGCCAAGTTTTCTACATTAAAGCCCTAAATAAACCTCTGTACAAATACTTAATTATCTAATTATTGCTTTATTGAGTGCCTAACGGAGTAAAAAATCTCGACGGTTTTGTGGGCGCTTTTTATACATTAGTGGATTAGTAATAAGATAAGTAGAAACTTCTAGATTCAGGAAATGGGCACAAATCAAATATTTGGCTGTTTTCAAAATAAAATTTCAATTTGATTTGTTTATATATTTGCACAGCTTAATTGTGCTATTGAATTGAGAAAGGCTGTGTGATATAATGGTGCTTTTGTGCGGGAATTAGAGCGTAGGCGTAATACTAATATTTCAAATTTTGCTACACTTCCGCATAACAATAGTGCATCAAAAAAATGAATGTTAAACGGCCCGAAATTTGTTTTATCAAAACGTTAGAGGTTTAAACACTAAACTAACCGAATTGTATTTGAAATCGTTTAACTGCAATTACAACATTATCGCTTTAATTGAAACTTGGCTAAAACCTCATATATTTAACTCCGAGATTCCTTACCATGATTACCAAATATACAGAAATGACCGCTTGAACAGAATTGGAGGTGGAGTTTTGCTTGCGGTACATTCTTCTGTACTTTCAGCTGAGGTTAATTTACCCATTATTGATTCTATAGAATTCAAATGCATTAGAATCAAGCTCGGAATGGGTTGTCTATATCGTTGTCTGCTATATCCCACCATCTTCTGATCCTTCTGTGTATATGGATCATATTTCCCTGCTCAAAATTGTTAATTCAATGTTGAAACCCATTGATTCGATGATAGTCTTGGGTGACTTTAATCTCCCGCATATATTATGAACCATATCTGACTATGATATTGTACCTATTTCTTCAAAACTGTCCAACAAAGAATTTTTTGGCGAAATAACTGAATTTTGCCTTAGACAGATAAATATAATTCCTAACATGTTCGGGAGGACCCTTGATTTGGTATTTGTTGACGATACATGAAAATGTACTCTAACCCGAGGTGAACCTCTTACTGTACCTGAACACCCTTACCATCCCTCCCTGGAAATAGCATACGAATTTGAAAGAAACTCTCCGAGTAGCATTGCTACTAAATACGACTCTAGTTTCAGATTTGACTTTGCGAAGGCTAATTTTAGGAAGCTTAATCAAACTTTATCTATAGTAGCTTGGCCCAAATACGGCGTAGATCTTGACAAAAGTGTTTCTGATTTTTATTCCACCATTTACGGTATTTTGGTAAAACACGTACCTAAGCGAAAACGTGTATCTACCGAGCGAATCCAAATATGGTTCACTAAAGAGCTGAGGTCTTTAGAGAACAGAAAATCGCGCTTCTTCAAATTATTCAAAACGTCGGGCTCTCACTCCGATTACTTGCAGTACTCTATTTTGCGTCATAAATATTTTGAATTAAACAAAAAGTGCTATAATACGTACATCTTTAAGATGAAAAGGAAAATAACTTGCAATCCGAAAGCCTTCTATGATTTCGTGAACTCTAAACGTAGGGTTAAAGGGCTTCCCTCTGCTTTAAAATACTGATCTGTCAGCGGAAGTCCACCTGCAAGCGTTGGTGAACAAAACTCTTGAAGGAACGGAAAAAGAAAATTGTTGAAGAGATAAAAAAAGATTTAAAGAAGACATGGGGTTATTAGTAGATCTTGCAAAACAAGGCTTTGGGACGACCAATGATGGCAACACAGCCAGACGTTTATCCAATGCCCTTCAAATGCTGCGGAAATAACGGGAGTTGACGAAAATCTAATTAAACGAGTTGCTTTCATACTTCAAACAATGTCATATGGATTCGCCGTTGAGTCCGAAGCATTTCGAAAGTATGCCATTTTCACCACAAAAATTTTTGTAGATTTGTACCCATGGTAATACATGCCATCGAGCATTCACAAAATTTTGATTCATGGGGCAGATATTATTAATAAAGCATTACTTCCAACAGGAAAGCTCTCAGAGGAAGCACTGGAGAATAGAAATAAAGATTTTAGGAGCTACAGGCAAAACATTATAACATAGATGTCTCGTAAATATACAATGGAAGATTTATTTAATATTTGTTTTTTGTCGTCGATCCCCTAATATACTCTATTTCAGAAAAGAACTCGAATGAATTTGAGGCAAATGAGGGATTCGACAAAGAAGTACTTAAACTATTGTCAAACCCAGAAGCAAATTTTGATCAAGGCTCTGACATCTCAGACCTAGATGAAGAGTTCGACTCAAGTTTCAGCGATTAACTTAACGTTATCGACTTAGATTTTTTGGTTTTGATTACATTTATTTAAGTTTATTGCAATTACTTATTATTACATACAAAAATATGCTTTTCTTCACGATAGTACGTTTTCTCTAATGAATTTTTTTAACTTCGATATAACCTTTCTTAATTTACATTTATTTAGCTCAATGAAAACTTAAAAAGTAGTGAAATAATAACAAATGTTTACAAATAATATATTTATTTTTATGTAATAGCGTTAGTTGGTGAGTAGAGCTAGAAAAATTAATTATTTATTCCAATCGTGACTTTATATCAGCTAGGTTGATGATATATCACACTGTGTGGCGTCCCACAGGGCAGTCACCTTGAACCAATTCTGTTCTTGCTATTTATTAATGATATTTGTACCCTATAAAATATTCCAAAATCTTAATGTATGCTGATGACGTAAAATTTTTTAGGTCTTATGCGTCTATCGAAGAACGTCCCTTGCTTCAAGCGTATTTAAACTGCCTAGTTAATTGGTGCAACGTAAATTCAATACCGCTGAACCTCAATAAATGCAAATTCATGTCCCTCTCTCGAAGATCTTTGCCAGCAGCCTCTTACGTAATTAATAATTTTTATCTTCTATCAGTAAACAATTTTGTGGACTTGGCAGCCACGATAGATCCTAAACTTAGTTTCAACCTTCATATTAATGATACTGTCAATAAGGCTAGAGGAGTTCTATCATTCGTGAAACGATGGTCTAAAGAATTTAGTGACCCTTATGTAACTAAAGCGCTTTTCATCACTTTAGTTAGACCGATACTAGAATACGGATCAATAATCTGGAATCCACAATATCGAGTTCATGCAGATAGACTTGAATCAATACAAAAGCAATTTCTACTTTTTTCTTTAAGAAATTTTCAGTGGGACTCGGCGTATAATATTCCGCCTTACACTAGTCGGTTGAAGCTTATGAATCTTCCAACTCTTGCAAGTCGTAGAGAAATGCTAGGCGTTATATTTATGCCTAAGCTCCTGTATGGATTGATTTCTAGTCCAATTCTTTTAAACGAAGTAAACTTTAACGTCCCATCACGAGTGTCAAAGACATTACAAACCTCTTCTTTTGAGGCAGTGTAGAACTATCTTCGAATTGAATGAACCTTTTCGGTGTTTGTGTCATGATTTCAACACCCATTCTAATTCATTTGATATAACGGATTCACATTTTACCCTAAAGAAAACTGTCTTATCCTATCTTAACTTGTAACAAAAAAAAAAAAAAAACAACAATCGAATAAACTAAAAATGTTCTCTAATTTAACAATGTAGTATGTATAAGTATAATTTCTAACTGTTATGTAATTTCTAACTGTTATGTATAGTACTCAGCTGATGATTTTTATTCTGTAGCTGAGCAGTTTTAGATCTCAACGCTTAACAAACCTCCGCCTATCAACAACTCGGCAAAAACAAAAACAAATCCGTGCGTCATGCGGATGCGCCCCTCGCGCCGGTCGGGCGGGCTTTGGAGGGTATTAAATCCGTTGGGTATTATAATAATTATTATTATTATTTTTAATGAATAAACACAGAAAAATACAAGAGCTACACTAATTAGTTTTATCAAAATCTAGACGGTCTTGTGGGCGTTATTTATACATTAGTGGATTGTGTGAATAAAAAATAAGTAGAAACTTCTAGATTCAGGAAATGGGCACAAATCAAATATTTGGCTGTTTTCAAAATAAAATTTCCATGGAATTTGTTTATATATTTGCACAGCTTAATTGTGCTATTGACTTGAGAAAGGCTATGTGATATAATGTTTGTATTTTTAAACGGTTTTATTTAGGTTGACTTGACAGGCTGCACGGCCAGCGCGAATTTTGTAATTAAAATTTAAGTAACTTCCCGATAAGCTACAAGCTTGAAACTTGGAATATAGTTCAGAACCCGATGGCAATGCAATAATAAGAAAAAATCGACGCTAGGTGGCGCAAGGATCAATATATTCACAAAAATCGTATTTGTGGTCCGATTTGACTCATATTTGGAACACATAATATATACAAGAATAGAAAGCGACTTATGAAAAAAAAATCGCCGGTAGGTGGCGCAAAGATCGAGATATTGAAAAAATCGTATTTGTGGTTGTAGTGTAAACAGCCAACAATTTCAATGCCAAATAAGTAAATCAGTTAATATGCTACCCTGTAACAAAAAGAGTCTAAATTTTCATCAACACAAAAAAAAGGCATTTGATAATTGTTGCTGACATAGCAATTCACACGATTTAATACAGGTGTGTACAACGCTCAACTAAACCAAATTTGCATACCGGCAAATTTGCTGACATTGCATTTCCCATAGAAGTCACAGCTCAACACAGATGTGTAGGTACATATTTTGTGTCAGTTGTATGTAGGTATGTAAGTATGTATGCTTAAGGTAATATTTATGTAAGTATGTATGCTTAAAGTTAATATAGGCCTAGGCCTTGTAAAAGAAGCAAAGAAAAAGAGAAGGTATAAAACGTGTTTTTCCGAATCAAATTTTTATCGCGGAAAAAACACAAATTTCATTTTTGCGATGATGTTTTCAAATTGCGCTGGCACCCACTTATGTACCTTTCGAATACGAACATACCTCAAATAAACAACCAGCCATATGGTTAATTTTTGTCCACGAAGACATTTTAAAGAGATGATATGATTGAAAGGGAAAATAAAAATGTATTCCTGTTTCTTTGGGGGTGGAAAAATTCTAATTTATGCTTATTTCTTTGTTTTTAAGCTATTTCATAGATTTTATCGCGGGCTTGGCGACTAAATCAAAAAAAACCGTAACGAATATTTGTCAAAAGAGATCCGAAAAGGCTCGAAAAGGTTCGTAAAGTTTCGGTGTTAGCAACAGGCCAAATACATAAAATTGGATCTCTATCATAAACAGCGGTGGGCACCACTACATTTACACGGTTACCAAATTGAGAATGTGTTAGTAAACACTAACGCGTAGCGAGCACGAAAGCAAAATCAATCATTTATTTAGTTTGATTTCAATGATTGAACGGTGAACACGTGTCACACGCACTCTTTGGTACTCTGTTTTAAGCGCGCGTGCGACACTTCCTCACCGTACGACCATCGAAATCAAATCGTTGATTTTCACGAAGTAGCCATTGTGCTATCGCTTATCGTATACATACATGGTGGCTTACAAGCCAACCTAATAAAACCGCACTGCGTTTTTTTAGCGCACGCAAACAACCGGCGTTTTTTGCCCTAACCCAAATAAGCATGCGTTGCGACAATGTAAAGCATGTGTGCAAACGTCAAATCTAAATGTCACGCAGAACAAAAATTGGAAATCGAGTTAGGTTTTCACGCAGCAAATTCAATTTGAGTTGCTCTCATACAAGTTGTATGTGCATGAGACATTTTTGACAGAAAATGACTTGCGTGCGTTTATATTAGGTTGGCTTGTTAGCAGGTGCTAAGCTTACGCCCACCCCGGATCATAAAGTTAAAGTTAAAGTGAATGTTAAAGTTAAAGCGAAAGTTAAAGTTAAAAATAAAGTTAAAGTTAAAATTAAAGTTAAAGTGAAAGTTAAATTTAAAGTTAAAGTTAAAGCTAAACTTAAAGTTAAAGTTAAAATTTAAGTTAAAGTTGAAGTTGAAGTTAAAGTTAAAGTTAAAGTTAAAGTTAAAGTTAAAGTTAAGGTTAAAGTTAAAGTTAAAGCTAAAGTTAAAGTCAAAGTTAAAGTTAAGGTTAAAGTTAAAGTGAATGTTAAAGTTAAAGCGAAAGTTAATGTTAAAGTTAAAGTTAAAGTGAATGTTAAAAATAAAGCGAAAGTTAAAATTTAAGTTAAAGTTAAAGTTAAAGTTGAAGTTAAAGTTAAAGTTAAGGTTAAAGTTAAAGTTAAAGTCAAAGTTAAAGTTAAAGTTAAGGTTAAAGTTAAAGTTAAAGTGAATGTTAAAGTTAAAGCGAAAGTTAAAGTTAAAAATAAAGTTAAAGTTAAAGTTAAAGTTAAGGTTAAAGTTAAAGTTAAAGTGAGTGTTAAAGCGAAAGTTAAAGTTAAAGTTAAAGTTAAAGTTAAAGTTAAAGTTAAAGTTAAAGTTAAGGTTAAAGTTAAAGTCAAAGTTAAAGTTAAGGTTAAAGGTAAAGTTAAAGCGAATGTTAAAGTTTTTTTTTTTTTTTTTTTTTTTTTTTTTTTTTTTTGTGTTTCGTGGAAGGAGGAAATGCTTTATGCACTGACCGGGATATTTAAGCCTCACTGCGAGACTCTCCGAGTGTAGGACTCCCTTCTTCCATGAAGGCCTACCCACTAAAACCTAACCTCCCACGGCCCGCGCTAATCCCCGTACCTGGGACCGCGTATAGCATTACTTCGGGTACGGGTGCGCGCTACGTGAGCTCTATGGCTACTCTCACGCTAATGGGCTAGGCATCCGTCTTCTCGTTTACTGGTAAGTATATGCCTCACATATGTGCTGACCGTATCCCATCTGTCTCTTCGACAGGTCATGTTATTAATGACACTGCCCGGGGATAGGTCGCCAAGTACATCTTCTACTCTCCTTCGCTGATGGGAGAAGTGCCTGCATTCGAAGAAGGTGTGCCGTAAATCGTCTATTTCCCCACAGTACAGGCAGCTCGGGCTATCAACCTTACCCATTCCGTGTAGGTATTTGCGGAAGTAACCAACTGGGTCAGGTAAAAGTCTACCTCTCCGTGCGGTCGCTTCAACCATGGATTCAGTTCAGGGATTAGTTCCCTAGTCCACTTTCCTACGATGCTGTTGCTCCACTGATCTTGCCAACGTCGGATCGATTCTTCTCGCGCCTGCATGGCAACAGCAGCTCTACTTGCTTGCGATCCGTTGTCATATATTGTTTTTCTTTCCTCAACGAGAAGATATATCGGTATGGTTCCCGCAACGACCAGGACAGCTTCAGCTGATACCGTGCGGTAAGCCGAAGATATTCGCAGCGCCCCTCTGCGTTGGACCGAGGTGAGGGCGACTCGGTTCTTCCGGTATTTCATTGCGTTCGCCCAGATTTCTGCACCATATAAGAGTATAGAATCCGAGGCTGATGCAAGCAACTTCCTTGTGCATGGCTTTGGGCCACCTGTGTTTGCCATTAATCTACTCAACTGCGCTATTATGCGCGCAGCTCTTTCGCAGGCCTCTCGTATGTGATCCGAGAAGTTGAGTTTGCTGTCTAACCTCACTCCCAGATATTTCGTTGAAGCGAGTGTTTCTATTGGCTGGTCCCCAACCATCATGTTCCTGGTAGTTGGAATACGTCTCTTTGTGAGGATGACGATCTCCGTTTTGGCTGTTGCTAACTGGAGACCGTGCTCAGCCATCCACCTATTTACATTACGCATGACCTGGTTTAATTTTAGCTGTGCCAGCTCGCAGCTTGGTGCTGTTATCACAGCTCCCACGTCGTCTGCAAAGGTAACGAGGAAGGTGCTTTCTGGCATGTCTAATCGAAGAAGACTGTCGTAAGTTATATTCCAGAGATCGGGACCTAGTACCGAACCTTGGGCTGCTCCACCTGTTATTTTTACCTTTTTTTGACCGTTCGTACTTTCATATATTAGATACCT
This sequence comes from Eurosta solidaginis, assembly GCF_040869045.1. NCBI lineage: Eukaryota > Metazoa > Arthropoda > Insecta > Diptera > Tephritidae > Eurosta > Eurosta solidaginis. The sequence goes on from NC_090322.1 coordinate 9,995,209, forward strand.
CTCTCTTAGGTAGTCCCTTAAAATTTCTAACAAATATTGCGGTACTTTGAAAGTGCTTTCTAGTGCCTCAAGCATGTCCTCCCACTTAGCTGAGTTAAACGCGTTTTTGACGTCCAGCGTGGTCATCACCACTATAGGTCTTGCTCTGTGGCACGCTGTCTCGGCTTTCTTGACTGCGTCTATAACTTCTGCTATGGCATCGATTGTGGAGTGCCCCCTCCGAAAACCATGCTGTCTGGGCGACAGTCCTCCGGCGTCCTGTAACGCTCTGGTGAGGCGTTGCTTCAGGAGACTCTCCATCAATTTCCCGGCTGTGTCCAACATACATAGGGCACGGTAGGATGATGGAGAGTTGGGATCTCCTTTCCCTTTTGGAATGAGAAAAAGTCGTGCTGTCTTCCATATGGTGGGGAAAGTTCTTTCTTCGAGACATTTGTTGTACATGTGCAACATAAGTTCTGGGCAGTCGTTTGCAGCTAGTCTAATTGCCTCCGCGGGTATTCCGTCGGGCCCAGATGCTTTCTTAGGTTTCATAGTTCGCACGGCAGTTTTAAGCTCTTCTTCTTGGAATGGTTCCACATTGCGATCTTCATGGGTAACGTACCCGCCCTCCATAGGCACTTGGGTGGGAAACAGGCCATCCACAATGTTCCTTCTTTGGTTCTCGTCCACCAGCTGGTTTGGCGGACGGAACTTCTTCATTACTATCTTATATCCCTGCCCCCATGGGTCTCGATCCACTTCCTCGCAAAGCGCTTTCCAGCACTTAAGCTTGCTTTGCTTAATGGCAGCACTAAGAGCTTTCTTCGCTCCTTTGTACGCTTCCGACTTTTCTAGAGCCTCAGGCCTGCCGCGCGCGCGAGTTGCTAGCCTTCGCATCCTGTGGCATATTTTCCGCAGCTCCACGATTTCGCTATTCCACCAGTATACCTGCTTTTTACCCTTCCACACTCACCTCCGTGATATAGAGAGGTTGCAAGCGTGGCGAAGACAGCTCATTGTCTTTTCAACCGTCTCTTCCGTCGGACTGGAGTTGTTGATTATCCGTCGGGCATCCCCCAGTACTGATGCGGAGAACGTGACAGAGTCGACCTTGGATGCGTCCCATGCTTTTGTTCTGCGTGGCCCATTCGGAATCTGCCTCTGACCGGGATCGTTTAGGTGGAAAGTGATGTAGTTGTGATCGCTGCCAGTCAGATCCTCTATGACTCTCCATCCAGCAGCGGTCAGCAGCAGGCTTTCTGACACTAGTGTTACATCGGGGATCGAGTATCCAAAGTTAAAGTTAAAAATAAAGTTAAAGTTAAAGTGAAAGTTAAAGTTAAAGTTAAGGTTAAAGTTAAAGTTAAAGTTAAAGTTAAGGTTAAAGTTAAAGTTAAAGCGAATGTTAAAGTTAAAGCGAAAGTTAAAGGTAAAGTTAAAAATAAAGTTAAAGTTGAAGTTAAAGTTAAAGTTAAAGATAAAGGTAAAGTTAAAGTTAAAGTGAATGTTAAAGTTAAAGTTAAAAATAAAGTTAAAGTTAAAATGAAAGTTAAAGTTAAAGTCAAAGTTAAAGTTAAGGTTAAAGTTAAAGTTAAAGTTAAATTTAAAGTTAAAGTTAAAGTTAAAGTGAATGTTAAAGTTAAAGTTGAAAATAAAGTTAAAGTTAAAGTGAATGTTAAAGTTAAAGTTAAAGTTGAAAATAAAGTTAAAGTTAAAGTGAATGTTAAAGTTAAAGTGAAAGTTAAAGTTAAAAATAAAGTTAAAATGAAAGTTAAGTATTAACTTCTCATTTATTCAATAAAAGTAAAAAATTTGTTTTCTTATCGGTCACCACGCTTAAAAAGGTTATCTTGAATTAATATCAAAGACAAAACTTGAATTAATATCAAAGAAAACAAAATGTTGCATAAATATTATAATTGCATAAGTTGATAATATGCAATAGCTTTACCGTGGCAGTCCCCGAGTGCCACACGCCCTTTTTTATATCTTATTAAGTTAACTCACAGATTTTTTATATCACTTAAACTAAAGCGTTTTCTGATTTTTTAAGCAGTTTAGTTCCTTGGTGCACCAACAAAAAATACTAAAATATCAAAACCGACAAATATCTTTGAATGCGGATAGTCTTAATTAAAGATTTCGCATATGTGGAGCCAAGTAACCATCGCACATTTTAAAATAGTGTAATTTTCGTCACAAATATATTAATACGCTTTCTAGGTATACTAAATTAGTTCCTGGCATATATTTGCTTGTCGGGGAAGCCTTTTTTCACTTCCAGTTAAGTTCATCGCGTTTAAATTGGAAATTGTTTATATGTATTTAATTAGCGAGCTTTGCTCATATTGCTTTATACAATGGTTTTTTTTTGACTGATATGAATGTTGGAGATTCGAGTTCAACGCTCAGCTCCCGAAAAGCTAGCTGATGAAGAAGGGAAGTTGTTTAATTTTTCGCAACTGACAGCAGACCACCAACTTAAAACCTATTTTAAACAAGCAAGGAAGGTTAAGTTCGGGTGTAACCGAACATTACATACTCAGTTGAGAGCTATGGTGACAACATAAGGGAAAATAACCATGTAGGAAAATGAACCGAGGGAAACCCTGGAATGTGTTTGTATGACATGCGTATCAAATGAAAGGCATTAAAGAGTATTTTAAGAGGAATTGGGCCATAGATCTATAGATGGACGCCATTTAGGGATATCGCCATAAAGGTGGACCAGGCCTGACTCGAGAATTTGTTTGTACGATATGGGTATCAAATGAAATGTGTTAATGATAATTTTAAAAGGGAGTGGGCCTAAGTTCTATAGGTGGACGTCTTTTCGAGATATCGCCATAAAGGTGGACCAGGGGTGACTCTAGAATTTATTTTGTACTATATGGGTATCAACTGAAAGGTGTTAATGAGTATTTTAAAAGGGAGTGGGCCTAAGTTCTACAGGTGGACGCCTTTTCGAGATATCGCAATAAAGGTGGGCCGGGGGTGACTAGAATGTGTTTGTACGATACGGGTATCAAATGAAAGGTGTTAATGAGTATTTTAAAAGGGAGTGGGCCTTAGTTCTATAGGTGGACGCATTTCGGAATATCGTTATAAAAGTGGACCTGGGTTGACTCTAGAATGCGTTTGTACAATATGGGTATCAAACGAAAAGTGTAATAAGTGTTTTAAAAGGGAGTGGGCCTTTGTTCTATGGGTGGACGCCTTTTCGGGATATCGCCATAAACGTGGACCAGGGGTGACTCTAGAATGCGTTTGTACAATATGGGTATCAAATGAAAGGTGCTAATGAGTATTTTAAAAGGGTGTGGGCCTTAGTTCTATAGGTGGACGCCTTTTCAAGATATCGCCATAAAGGTGGACCAGGGGTGACACTAGAATTTGTTTGTACGATATGGGTATCAAATGAAAGGTGTTAATGAGTATTTTAAAAGGGAGTGGGCCTTAGTTCTATATGTGGACGCCTTTTCGAGATATCGCCATAAAGGTGGGCCAGGGGTGACTTTAGAATTTGTTTGTAAGATATGGGTATCAAATGAAAGGTGTTAATGAGTATTTTAAAAGGGAGTGGGCCTTAGTTCTATAGGTGGATGCCCTTTCGAGATATCGCCATAAAGGTGGGCCAGGGGTGACTCTAAAATTTTTGTGTACGTTATGGGTATCAAATGAAAGGTATTAATGAGTATTTTAAAAGGGTGTGGGCCTTAGTTCTATAGGTGGACGCCTTTTCGAGATATCGCCATAAAGGTGGACCAGGGGTGACTCTAGAATTTGTTTGTACGATATGGGTATCAAATGAAAGGTGTTAATGAGTAATTTAAAAGGGCGTGAGCTTTAGTTCTATAGGTGGACGCCTTTTCGAGATATCGACATAAAGGTGGACCAGGGGTGACTCTAGAATTTGTTTATACGATACGGGTATCAAATGAAAGGTGTTAATGAGTATTTTAAAAGGAGTGGGCCTTAGTTCTATAGGTCGACGCCTTTTCGAGATATCGACATGAAGGTGGACCAGGGGTGACTCTAGAATTTGTTTGTACGATATGGGTATCAAATGAAATGTGTTAATGATAATTTTAAAAGGGAGTGGGCCTAAGATCTATAGCGGGACGTCTTTTCGAGATATCGCCATAAAGGTGGACCAGGGGTGACTCTATAATTTATTTTGTACGATATGGGTATCAAATAAAAGGTATTAATGGGTATTTTAAAAGAGCGTGGGCCTAAGTTCTATAGATGTACTCCTTTTCGAGATATCGCCATAAAGATGGACCAGGGGTGACTCTAGAATTTGTAGGATATGAGTATCAAATGAAAGGTGATAATGTGTATTTTAAGAGGGCGTGGGTTTTAGTTCTATATGTGGACGCCTTTTCGAGATATCGCCATAACCGTGGACCAGGGGTGACTCTAGAATGCGTTTGTACAATATGGGTATCAAATGAAAGGTGCTAATGAGTATTTTAAAAGGGTGTGGGCCTTAGTTCTATAGGTGGACGCCTTTTCGAGATATCGCCATAAAGGTGGACCAGGGGTGACACTAAAATTTGTTTGTACGATATGGGTATCAAATGAAAGGTGTTAATGAGTATTTTAAAAAGGCGTGGGTCTTAGTTCTATAGGTGGACGCCTTTTCGAGATATCTCCATAAAAGTAGACCAGGGGTGACTCTAGAATTTGTTTGTACGATATGGGTATCAAATGAAAGGTGTTAATGAGTATTTTAAAAGGGAGTGGGCCTTAGTTCTATAGGATATCGCCATAAGTCACCCCTGGCCCACGACTCTAGAATTTTTGTGTACGTTATGGGTATCAAATGAACGGTATTAATGAGTATTTTAAAAGGGTGTGGGCCTTAGTTCTATAGGTGGACGCCTTTTCGAGATATCGCCATAAAGGTGGGCCAGGGGTGACTCTAGAATTTGTTTGTACGATATGTGTATCAAATGAAAGGTGTTAATGAGTATTTTAAAAGGGCGTGGGCCCTAGTTCTATAGGTGGACGCCTTTTCGAGATATCGACATAAAGGTGGACCAGGGGTGACTCTAGAATTTGTTTATACGATATGGGTATCAAATGAGAGGTGTTAATGAGTATTTTTAAAGAGAGTGGGCTTTAGTTCTATAAGTGGATGCCTTTTCGAGATATCGCCATAAAGGTGGACCAGGGGTGACTCTAGAATTTTTTTGTACGATATGGGTATCAAATGAAAGGTGTTAATGAGTATTTTAAAAAGGCGTGGGCCTTAGTTCTATAGGTGGACGCCTTTTCGAGATATCGACATGAAGGTGGACCAGGGGTGACTCTAGAATTTGTTTGTACGATATGGGTGTCAAATGAAAGGTGTTAATGAGTATTTTAAAAAGGAGTGGGCCTTAGTTCTATATGTGGACGCCTTTTCGAGATATCGCCATAAACGTGGACCACGGGTGACTCTAGAATGTGTTTGTACGATATGGGTATCAAATTAAAGGTATTAATGAGGGTTTTAAAAGGGAGTGGCCCATAGTTGTATATGTGAAGGCGTTTTCGAGATATTTACCAAAATGTGGACCAGGGTGATCTAGAACATCATCTGTCGGGTACCGCTAATTTATTCATATATGTAATACCATGTACAGTATTCCTTCCAAGATTCCAAGGGCTTTTGATTTCGCCCTGCAAAACTTTTTCATTTTCTTCTACTTAATATGGTAGGTGTCACAACCATTTTACCAAGTTTTTTTCTAAAGTTATATTTTGCGTCAATAGACCAATACAATTACCATGTTTCATTCCTTTTTTCGTATTTGGTATATAATTATGGCATTTTTTCATTTTTCGTAATTTTCGATATCGAAAAAGTGGGCGTGGTCATAGTCGGATTTCGGCCATTTTTTACACCAATACAAAGTGAGTTCAGATAAGTACGTGAACTGAGTTTAGTAAAGATATATCGATTTTTGCTCAAGTTATCGTGTTAACGGCCGAGCGGAAGGACAGACGGTCGACTGTGTATAAAAACTGGGCGTGGCTTCAACCGATTTCGCCCTTTTTCACAGAAAACAGTTACCGTCCTAGGAGCTAAGCCTCTACCAAATTTCACAAGGATTGGTTAATTTTTGTTCGACTTATGGCATTAAAAGCATCCTAGAAAAATTAAATGAAAAAGGGCGGAGCCACGCCCATTTTGAAATCTTCTTTTATTTTTGTATTTTGTTGCACCATATCATTACTGGAGTTGAATGTTGGCATAATTTACTTATATGCTGTAAAGATATTAACTTTTCTTTTAAAATTTGAATTAAAAAAAAATTTTTTTTAAAAAGTGGGCGTGGTCGTTCTCCGATTTTGCTAATTTTTATCAAGCAGACATAAAGTAATAAGAGTAACGTTCCTGCCAAATTTCATCATGATATCTTCAACGACTGCCAAATTACAGCTTGCAAAACTTCTAAATTACCTTCATTTAAAAGTGGGCGGTGCCACGCCCATTGTCCAAAATTTTACTAGTTTTCTATTCTGCGTCATAAGCTCAACTCACATACCAAGTTTCATCGCTTAATGCGTATTTAAAAAAAATAAATAAATGTAAGGCGCGATAACCTCCGAAGAGATCTAAGGCCGAGCTTCTCTTCCAATTTGCGTCGTGCTCCTCTTGATTTTTCCCTACAAATTGGCCGGACGGGACCTACATGTTTTATGCCGACTCCGAACGGCATCTGCAAGGCAGATGAGTTTTCACTGAGAGCTTTTCATGGCAGAAATACAATCGGAGCGCTTGCCAGACACTGCCGAGGGGCGACCCCGCTTAGAAAAATTGTCTTCTAATTGAAAAATCTTATTTCTAAAATTTTGATGTTGCTTTGGCCGGGAGTTGAACCCAGGGCATACGGTGTGATAGGCGGAGCACGCTACCATCACACCACGGTGGCCGCCAATTATCGCACTTTTTCGATTTTTCGAAATTTTCGATATCGAAAAAGTGGGCGTGGTTATTGTCCGATATCGTTCATTTTAAATAGCGATCTGAGATGAGTGCCCAGGAACCTACATACCAAATTTCATCAAGATACCTCAAAATTTACTCAAGTTATCGTGTTAACGGACAGACGGACGGACGGACGGACATGGCTCAATCGAATTTTTTTTCCGATACTGATGATTTTGATATATGGAAGTCTATATCTATCTCGATTCCTTTATACCTGTACAACCAACCGTTATGCAATCAAAGTTAATATACTCTGTGAGCTCTGCTCAACTGAGTATAAAAATTAAAATCGCGCTCATGTCATTTTAAATTTAAAATACTTTTTTAGAGATAGAATAGTGTTTAAGTGGACTATAACAGACTTAAAATGATATTTAATTTAGAACCATGTCTAAACCAATTGTTCGGCCGGGGTGCGTTTGCTCCTGGAGGTAGGTGGGCGCACCGGGGTCGATCTCAGTGGGAATAGGTGTATGGAATAGAAAATAAGCAAATAGACGAGATTTCTCGTTATAATATATATGATTTATTGGGTAAATGTAAAAATAGCAATAGTTACAATATTACCTGAATAAACGCAAAAATACGGCAGAGATCGCTGGCGGCAGATGTTAGCTGGTTGGCTGTAAAAATCCAAGAGGCCGGTTGTATTGAAAGCTACAACCGTTGACCTGCAAAATTCTCCGTTTTGGAGGGGAAAGGCACCCACACATCAATCCCGACGTGCATATGCATGAGTGCTGACAAAAAGCACACATACACGTGCATGTACATGCATCCACATGCAAGTGGCGGTGATGGTGTGGGTGGTTATAAATTAAAACGAGTATCGAGTATCGATTTGCAGAGTTGCATTGGGGGATCGCAATCAGATACGGAAAAGTTAGGCATCCTGCCTAAACATGCCGGCCCCCTTTGCGATACGCAACATCGCTTTACCCCCACCGATCTCCGACCGCTGAAAAGCAACGAGAAAACGTTTGCATTAAAACTAAAGTTAACCTAAATCGCGTATTTCGCCAGCGTCGCGGGTGACCGGGAGTCCTGCCCGACTTGCGCAGCATGCCACCTAAGCTAGGATGAAAAATAAACATTAGGAGTGGAGGAAAGTGAATATTTCATGCCTTTGGTTATACATAATTCTTAGATATATATAGAATCCATGAAGTGATATGACGTAGAAGGTCAATCGTGCTGGACGAAGAGGCCGAAGTCTCCGTTCCAGACTGGCAAACAATTTTTTTTTGTTGGACGGAGAGGCCGAGGTCTCCGTTCCAGATTCGCATTATTTTGTTTGGTTGGACGAAGAGGCGGAAGTCTCCGTTCCAGACTCGCATTTTTTTTTTGTTTAGGTTTTTCAGGGCTGGACGAAGAGGCCGAGGTCTCTGTTCCAGCGTCTAACGTATAATGTCGCTCTCGGGGCGACTGCATTCTGTTCGACGAGGTGTGGCATCTTGTGAATGTGTAGGGGCGAGTGGCCGTGAGGTTGGTTGGGTGAGGCTTGTTCTCGCGATAGTGCATGAACTCTAATTAGGTATTATATTGTTAGTTAGTGCTGTTGGAATGGACGTTATTTCGAGCAGCTTATGCATATTGAACAAAACCAGTGAAGTTGCGGGGCGTAGGCGGTTGAAACGGACGTAATTCCAAGCCACCCACCCATATCATTGCGTATTTAAGGTAGTCAGTACACATTTTATCATTGCATGGAGCGATTCACCCTTATCACTGTCTTGCGGTGCTTGGAAGCGAAAAATTTTCTTTTCAGAGAAGCGTGAAAAGCCAACGAAATGATGCATTTAATTCTGGGCGAAAGCTCATGACGAATAGCGAAAATCGTCATTAAATTCGAAAATGTCCAACTGCCGGTGCTTACATGCAGATTGGCGATGCGTTCTTCACGACGCGTTCTATCTGCACGTACCATTCTGAGATTGCATGCAACCCTGTCGTATATTTATTGGTTAGCTGACAGCTGGCATGGTGAATATGTGGCGTGCGAGTATATATATACATATATGTATTTGCTTGCCCTTGAAAAAAAACTAGGTCACTGGGGCAGTGGCACACTAAGCCAGTAGAAACAGTTGACTTTTTCCCATTTCGGGATTTTGTCGTGTCGGGATTCTTTTATTTCGGGACTCGGATTGTTTTTGTACCGAGCCCTTATAATGACTGTTTGTTGTTGAAAAACAACAAGTCCTGCCCCCCAGCCAGAAATCCGTACTCAAAAAAAACGGAAAGGGTAAAAAAAAAACAACAACAAAAATTTTCCTTGTTAAAAAAAATTTGAAATTTTTGTGCAAGGAGAGGTTTTTTTTTTTGTTTTGTTTTCCCCTTTTTGAGTCCTTTGTTGTGTATAACTGGTTGGTACTGCATTAGATGCCCACATGAGTAAAAATAGAAAAACACGTCAGTCCCGATTGTGATGTTTGGAGGTTTTCGGTACTGATTTTGTCTATTTAGTGTTCGCTATCCGCCCTTAGTGGGACAGCACTAATGAGACTGCCGTTGTTGTGCCGTGGGTTGCCATCTCGTGGAAAATTATGGTGTTTATGGATTATACACGCAAAAAGTATGGGTGATGTGTACTTATAAGGGTTTATGGCAGCCCTGATTCCTTGACGCTATAGACGCGTAACCGGAACTTTAAGGACCCGTTACTGGAAGGTTGTGGTGAGTACATGCCTTCTACTTCGTTGTCAATATTTAAGCAACAACCAACGTGGAACGACGTAAGTATGAGATAATTATAAGGCATTTGAGTATTTGTCCTAATGGTTCTTTTCTTTTTTTTTCTTTTTAGTTTGAGTTTTTTAAGATGTGGTGTGGATCATCGTGTTCGTCCTATATAAGAGAAATGGAGTGTTTGGACATTGACAGGCCCGTAGGGAAACGCACCATTTAGTGGTCCAGTTAGCGAGCATGGCAACCCTTTCGTTTCTCGTTCCCTTATATGCACTGATTGCTGTGGTGAAATAGCAAACCGGTACGTGACGTGAAAAAAAATATGACATTTCCATTAAAAAAAAAACGCACGCGGTAAGAATATCGTAGGTTAGGTTTTATATTAATTTCATTTTTGAATTTTATTTCTCTTTATTAATTAATTTTTTGCCTTTCTATTTTCCTTTTAGGTGACTGGCGGTGGAGATGCAGGTGATACATACAAGTATTAACTGACGGCACCGCGGAGGAAGAAGTTCTACGTGTTTTACGTTTACAAGAACAATTTCGCCAAGAGTGCTTGGAGACAGCAAAAGAGGCACAACGCATACAAAAGGAGTTAGATGTCTCACTCGAAACAATGGTGGTTTAGAACGAAGCTGTACCATGCGCGCCGCTTGCTTGAGGTTGAAAGCAAATTAAGACGTGAAGCAGAACATAAAGGAAATGGAAACGTAGTGGCTCTGGTGTACAGCAACAGACAATTGATGTGGCGCCTGGGTCCGGTCGTATTTGTACTAGGTGGCAGTCCACAAGAAGCTGGTTGCCTACACGCACACCATATAAAGGTGGCACTGCACCACCAGTAACACCAACAACAGCGATCAAATGTGGACCAGGTATTAATCTATGTTCGCCTCAAGTGTCAGGCTTACGCGGGCAACTAATGCGTCAGCACAATTTTGCTTCACGTACCTTTATACGTACTAATACCTGCGCACATTGTCAGAAAAAAATTCGTTTTGGTACAGTGGGTGTACGATGTCGAGATTGTTCAATACGTTGTCATGCCGATTTTCGTTCGGCGCTAACAGTAAGCTGTGTGCCACAATCAGGCAGACCCACATCCAATACAAAGGCTATCTTAGCGATTATGCACCGAACGTGTTGCCGATGATACCAGCTCTCATTGTACATTGCGTTAACGAAATTGAGTCGCGCGGACTCAATGAGGTAGTTATTTATCGTGTGTCGGGTTTGGAACTTGAAGTTAAAGCACTCAAAGAGCGTTTCCTACGCGGCAAGAATACACCTCATCTCGCTAACATTGTCGTACATGTGTTATGCGGTTGTGTTAAAGATTTTTTGCGTTCCCTACGCGAGCCGCTTATGCCCACTAATTTGCGGAAAGATTTTTGTAATGCAGGGCAACAGCCATCTGAAGCTGAAATACAAAAGGACCCTTTCAAGGTAGTTGGTGCTTTACCGCAAGCAAATCGTGATACTTTAGCATTTTTGATATTACATTTTCAGCGCATAGCTGAATGTCGTGAAGTATTAATGCCCATCGATAATATTGCGCGCGTATTCGGGCCAACTATTGTTGGCTACTCATCGGCAGATCCTGATAGGCATGCCATTTTCACAGAAGTATACATGCAATTCACAACGATGCAGAATCTTTTGACGATATCTGGCGATTATTGGGGTCAATATGTTATTTTGGAAGCCGATAAAGAGAATACACAAACAAATGGTTCAACGAATACGATTAAGCGCCCTCCTAGTCGCCACAAGTGATGCATATTTTGCTGAATTGGATTATATAGAAGTTGCTGAACAAATAAAAGAGGGTTACGAATCTGATGTGGAACCGCCAGAGGTTGAAGATGAGGAGTTATGTATCTCCGAATAAAATATTCGACTGATATGCCAAATGTTTATTAATATTCAAATGAGTTTAGGAATCTTATGCACCAGACCCGGAAGAAGATGATGAGTTTACACTCGTAGTACTCCCCGTCATAATACTGATTAAGATTCGCAAGAGCGCCAAGTAAACAATTTCAATCCAAATGCAGATATGAACGAAGACTCGGGTCGTGAATCGTAAGTCAAATTTAATGCATATGTAGTAAGACCAGCGACCTTCGGGGAGCGGGAGGTTTTGTTTTTTTTTGCAAAACCAACAACATAGGTTCCTATTGGGAGAGGCATATGCAAGATTCCAAGTTAGAAACGCTTTGTAGTTCAGATCAAAATTTTATCTATCATACTGCAAAACTTTTCGTACAAAATGTATTTGTCGATACACACGACTTGCGTTTTGCTGGGGTAGCGTTCTTTCCATCTACACATATTCGTGCTGGTACAGAACTAACATGGAATTACAATTATGAGGTTGGTGTGGTACCCGGTAAAGTTGTATACTGTCACTGTAGCGCTTGACTGTCACAATTGTCGCTTGAGACTTCTTTAATAAAGCAATTATTTTATAATTCGTTGTAAAATTCAGTTTCTTTGAGTGTGTGAAAAGAGTAATAAACAAATTAAAGTAATTTCGCATTTTTCTATGTTACCCATCATTCATTTTCTTCGGCATCAGCCATGCGTTGGAGATGTAATTTTTAATGCACTGTCTGGTTAAAAAAAAGATTTCCCTATGAAATGTGGGGGGAATAATAGCACGGTTACATTGGAACCATGTAATCATTTGGTGTTTCGTGATCTTGAGCATGTTCCATGACGGAATGGCCCTCCTGTCTGTAATAACGACCCATACTTAAACCGGTTTAGATCATTAGCACAAATAAAAAATTAGGAACGAGCTATTGGCGTTATAACTGCCGAATTTAGCACGTTATGGATAATTTGGTTTCATTGGCTGAAGGAAAATTGCCGCATGAACGGTTCCGGCTAATTGGTGGGCTAACAAGTTTTTTTTTTTTTTTTTACTGATGAAAGAAAGTAAAGTAGCACTCAGTGTTGAAAACTTTCACAACTGTATTGGAAGTTACACCATCAACTTATGCAGCCGAAAACAGTTGTTATCATTTGTGCGAAAGATCGGATTTACAGCTGATATTGATTTTTTTTTTCAATATTCTCATAAAAACGGTAACTGCGTTTCGATGACGAAGGTGCTAAGGAAACAATAGCAATGATGCATACTGCCAAGTTACAACCCGATATCGTTACGTATGGTGTACTAGCTTTAGGGTATCGAACTCAAGAGAGAGTGATTACACGAAATGAAAGGAAAAAAAAGTACTCATGAATACTCATATTTTGGGTGCAATGTTGCGGCAAGGTGCCGCTAACCGAAATTTTCCCTATATTATTGAAATTATGCAAATAAGCCTAGATGAAAAATATCAAGCCGAATGAAATCTTTCTTACGCATTCAACCGATGCACGGCACCCTTCAGCAAAGACAAATCTTGCAAGAATGGTTATGCAAAGTTTTGTGATAAATTACATACCTACTAAGAGGAACAAGGGCTATATGGTGTACTCGCTTTGGGTGAGCGGGTGGATTGTGGGATTTTCTGTTGTCCTCGCTCTGGGTGAGCGAGTGAATTGTGGGATTTCCTGGTGTCCTCGCTCTGGGTGAGCGGGTGAATTTTGGGGTTTTCTGTTGTCCTCGCTCTGGGTGAGCGAGTGAATTGTGGGTTTTCTGGTGTCCTCGCTCTGGGTGAGCGAGTGAATTCGTGTGGTTTTGTGTTCAGGGGGCCCCCGGTTAGTATTGTCAAAAAACCTAGAAAAAAAATGTTTTTTGTTTGCGAGCTTTTGGTAAGCTCTGCCGCGTCTTCGTGCGTCTCGCTCCCTTTCCCCATTGCCCACCAGTAGTCAGGTGTAGGATTCCCTCCGGTAGACTCGACACGAGACCGGGGGTAGAGAACAAGAAAAAGAGAAGATGTAGGATCGCCCTCCGGTAGACTCGCACCATCACGAGACCGGGGTGTTGATTATAATTTGGGCCTCGGGAGAGACACAAGCTTAGGGATAGCGGGGCATCACGGCGCGTGGTTGAACGCGTCTTTATGTCCCGCGTTCCCTTTCCCCATTGCCATCGCGTCGTACGTTTTGAATTCCCCTCCGGTAGACTCGCACCATTACGAGACCGGGGGTTGATTATAGTATATGGGTCGGGAAAAACGCAGCAGGCTTAGGGGTAGAGAGACACGAAGACGCGGGTTCCTGAATATGCTTTCTATGCTATCACCAACCGTGGGCTTCTGATTTTAGGTAGTTGGGGGGAAATAGAGTTTTGGTTTTTAGGGTTTTGTAAGGCGGACTTTGGACCCTTATATTTAATCCTCCTTGTCGTGGGACGGAAGGAGTACCAATTTCGTAATTGGTCTAGTGGTTTGTCCCCTGGTTGTATGAACGTCAACAACACGCACACGGTTATCAGAGCCTGGGTGTGTGTTGACGATTCTCCCCATTCTCCACTCGTTGGGTTGGAGGTTGTCCTCTTTGATAACAACTCCGGGTTTTAGATTAGGTTGTGGATGTTTCCACTTGTATCGTTTCTGGATCTCGGTTTGATATTCGGTTTTCCTCGCTTGCAGAAAGTGTGATGGAGGGCTTTGAGTTTCTGCCACCGATTGATCATCGAGGCAGGGCTCTCACTCGCATCCGGCTCTGGCGGAGCCAGTAGATGGCTGCCAGTGAGGAAATGTCCTGGGGTGAGCGGCTCTAAGTCCGTCGGGTCATTGGACGCCGGGCTGAGCGGCCGCGAGTTCAGGCATGCCTCGATGCGGCACAAGAGGGTATGGAATTCCTCGAAGGTGAATTTGTGTGGAGAGGCTATCTTTTTGAAATGGCTTTTGAAGCTTTTCACTCCAGCCTCCCACAGCCCTCCCATATGAGGAGCACCCGCAGGGATGAAATGCCACGTGAGTGACTAGTGGCTGTACTTTGAGACAGCGTTCTCTCGCGCTTGTGAGATAAAGGTCTTGTATTCTGATCGTAAGGATCGTGACGCTCCGACAAAGTTCGTACCATTGTCGGAGTACATATTTTTTGGGCATCCGCGCCTAGATATGAAACGGGCAAATGCCGCTAGAAATGATGGTGTGCTGAGGTCATTAGTGGCCTCCAGATGAATTGCTCGTGTGGAAAAACATACGAACAGGCAAACATAGCCTTTGGATAGTCGACACCCTCTGCCGCGGTAACTTTTAATGTCGAAGGGTCCGGCGAAGTCGACTCCAGTATTCGTGAATGCACGGCTGAATGTCGTGCGTTCACGAGGAAGAATACCCATAAGTTGGGTCTGAGCACGCTTTCGGTGTATAGTGCAAACTTTGCAATTATGAATGGTTGCCCTAATCATGGTTTTGATGTTAGGTATCCAGTATTGGGTGCGTATCAGACGTAGCATGAGTTGGTTTTCCCCATGCAGACTTTGTTGATGAAACATTATGACTGTCAGACGGGATAACCGGCAGTTGTATGGGAGGAGGATTGGGTGGCGTTCATTAAAAGCTAAGTCCTTTGACGCCCAGAGTCGCCCTCCTACCCGAATGATGCCATGTTGGTCTAGGTAGGGGTTAAGTGAGAGTATTGCACTTTTCCCTGCAATTGGTTTTCCGGCCTTTAGATCATTATATTCGGACCTATAATGTTGTTTCTGATAGATTTTAATTAAGCATTGGGTTACTGATTTGATCTCATCAGGAGAGATTAAAGGTGACTCGACCTGAAAGGATTTTTTTGTTTTGGGGTGAGTTCTTTGGTAGAACCTCATAACGTATGAGAGTACCCGTAAAGCCCTAGGTAGGTCTAAGAAGCGTTGGAGGACATCGGTAGTATTTACTGTTGTTGTTGCGCAGGCCTTCGCCCCCTTTTCCTCTACGGAGGTGATGTAGTCACTTTCTTGTGCTGGCCATTGGGAAGTGTCTTCTTGCAGCCAAGAAGGTCCCTGCCACTACAACGAATTGTTGACCAGTTCAGACGCAGGTAATCCTCTGCTACCTAAATCTGCTGGGTTAGATTCTGAGTTTACATGCAACCAGTCCTTATTTCCGACCATGTCGATAATCTTGGTGATCCGATGTGCGACGAAAGTGGACCAGGAACACGGCGGTTTCCTTATCCATGCGAGGACGATAGTTGAATCCCTCCAAAGGTGCACTTTCACTGGTCCTAACTTGAGGTTCCTGAAAATTGATTCGGTGATTTCCGCTATCAGCACGGCTCCGCAAAGTTCCAATCGTGGAAGAGAAAGAGTTTTCACTGGGGCTACTCGGGTTTTGGCTAGTAGTAGGTTTGTCCCGATGTCATTATCCGTTTTCACGCACGGCTGCTGCATAAGCCTTCTCGGATGCGTCACAAAATCCATGGATCTCGATGTCGGTTCCTGGTGAAAAGTTTACCCATCTAGGTATCCTGATTTTATCGATTTCATGGTATTGGTCGGTGAAGGTTTTCCATCGTTCCAGCGTACTGGTAGATACCTGTTCGTCCCAAGCGGTGCCCTCCAACCAAGTACTCTGCATGAGTATTTTTTCCACAATGACCATTGGTGCCAGCCACCCTAATGGATCGAAAAGTTTGGCGATTGCTGATAGTAGCGCTCTCTTTGTAATGTTTTCCGGGTTGTCCAGCGTCCCTGCTTTAAAATAAAATAAATCGGAGAGGGCATTCCATCGAATTCCTAATGCTTTAACTGAACTGGTATCTTCGAAGGCCAGGAAGTTTTCACTGAGGAGGTCTGCTTTGGGGATGTCCCTTAGAATGTCCTCTGAATTGGATGTCCATTTGCGAAGTGGAAAGCCTGCGGAGTGTAGGACTTGGCGAATTTCATCTCTGGCTTTAATGGTCGATGTGATCGTATGCCCACCCGCTAAAACGTCATCTACATACATGTATTCTCGCAGTATGCTAGCCGCTGTAGGGTGTGAACTTGAGACGTCGTCTGCTAGTTGTAGGAGCGTTCTTATCGCGAGATATGGCGCGCAATTCACTCCGAAGGTAACCGTCTTTAATTCGTAGAGACTAATAGGGTCATTCGGGGAAGTGCGATACACAATGCGTTGAAATTTGGTGTGATTTTCGTTCACCCAAATTTGTCGATACATCTTTTCGATATCGCTATTGAAGACGAAACGGTATAGTCTCCATCGTAAGATAAGTATGGGTAAATCGGCTTGTAGAACTGGGCCTGGGAGTAGAATATCATTTAGGCTCTTCCCGTTGGCCGTAGGGCTCGAGGCATTAAATACTACGCGTTTCTTTGTAGTGGTACTTTCTGCTTTAATAACGGCGTGGTGGGGCAGGAAGTAATGATCCGAATCGTCGGATGGGATATTCTTTTTTAATTTTCTCATATGTCCGAGCGTTTCATATTCTGACAACACTCGAACATATTCTTTACCTAAATCTGGGTTTTTTATTAGCCGCCCCTCATTCCGGAAGAATTGAGAGCATGCGCGTTTCAGAGACGGTCCTAAATTAATGTTATTAGGGTAATCCTGCCTGAATGGTAGTGATACGGTGTATCTTCCATCTTCATCACGTTTCGTTGTTTCTTTAAATAATTTTTCGCAATACCTCTCATCTTCATTTAATATCTTATTTTTTGATACATTTTCTACCTCCCAGAAGGCTTTGAGTTGGTTGTCTAACGCAACCTCGTTGTAAAAAGACATAATGCTCTTCGTTGGATTCGGTGATTCGCTACGACCGGTTAGTATCCAACCGAACACTGTCTCTTGGGCTAAAAGTGTGTTTAGCACATTCTTTTTTATACCGCTCATTATAATTTGGGGCTATATGTCTCCGCCAAGTATGAGGTCTACGACTTCATTGACGTAGAACCTCTTGTCTGCCAAAACCAAGTCTGGGAATGCCTGCATAGTCATAGATGGAAGATTCCCAGTGAGTTTCGCTAGAACTAGTACGGGTGTAGTCAGGCTGAAGCAGGGATCCACTGGTGAACTTAATTCGATGTTGGATGCTTCTTTCACCTCGCTGGCAAATTGATTCTGCGTTTCAGTCTTTCAGTTATAAAGGAACATTCAGACCCAGAATCAATTAATGCCCGCGCGGAGAAGTCGGTACCATTATGGTGAATGTGTACGCGAGCAGTTCCTAAAAGCACACCTGTGCTGGAATTGGCATGGCAGGATTTGACATTCTGATTCGCA
The DNA here is from genome assembly GCF_040869045.1 of Eurosta solidaginis. Classification (NCBI taxonomy): domain Eukaryota; kingdom Metazoa; phylum Arthropoda; class Insecta; order Diptera; family Tephritidae; genus Eurosta; species Eurosta solidaginis. The sequence goes on from NC_090322.1 coordinate 10,012,999, forward strand.
GAGGAAGGTGGTTGTCCCGATTCTAGTCTTTTCCGTGCCTGTATCGAAGTTGATGGGGTATTATCCGCATCTTTGAAAGGGTTGCGCACCGCCGGTTGCTGAAGTATGTCCGCATGCAGGAGCGTGTGGTAACGAGAGTGGCATTTGGAACAGTTGTACGAACTGGTGCACCTCGTCACTGTGTGTTCTGGGGATAAACAATTCAGGCAGCCGTTTGTGGATTTGACGAATTTAATCCTTTCTACCGGGTTTAAGTCGCAAAAACGTGAACAGTTGCGTACTCTGTGCTCCGTAGATTTGCACATTTTACACATTGCTTTTGTTGTTTGTTTGGTTACTTTTGTTTGAAAAGCACCAAGTCTTTTTGTAGGGGTTTCTGTCGACAGGCGCGACGTGTTTGACTTTTGCACTTTAGAGGTGGCATTCCCTGTAAAACCAGACACGGTTTCAAGTGTCTGAAAACGATTTGACAAGAATTTGTCCATATCCTCCCACTTGGATATGTCCGTTTTGTGATCAATGCTCTGCTCCCATAGAGCCAACGTATTCTCAGGTAATTTTGTCGAACATAAATAAGTAATAATCGCATCCCAATTTGAAACGTCAATCTGATGTGTTTTTAAGGATGCTAAACAATTATTTATGTCGCGCTGTAAGGTTTTGATTGAGCTGCCGCACTCGCTATCTATCTTTTTTAGATTAAACAAAATTTGTAGTTGTGAGTTTACGAGAATCCGTTTATTCTCGTATCTCTCACATAGGTTTTTCCAGGCTGCTTCGAAGCCTTCATTTGTCAAAGGACATTTCTTGACAATGTCCTTTGCCTCACCTTGGGTTTTTTGGTTAAGGTGGAATAACTTTTCTACCGGGCTTAAGCGACTGTTATTTTTATAGATGGCCGTGAACAGGTCACGAAACGTTGGCCAAGATAAGTAGTCGCCCTTGAATACCTCAGTATCGCAAGCTGGCAGGCGGATACTGTGTTCGCGCGCGCGTTCTCCCTCAGGTTTGACTGCCCTATCTTTTTCCTCCTTTAATTTGGCTTGAAGTTCAGCCATGTTCGACATGCATCGCAAAAATACGGCATATGCGGCTTTATGCTTGATCTTGACAGTGTGTACAGTGTGCAGAGCCGCATTGATATCATTAAAATCGGCCACGAATTCGATTATTCGATCGGCCAATCTAATGTAAGAATCCATGTTCATGGTTGAAAGGTGGAGAGCAAATTAACCAAGGGATGTAAAAACTTTGAAAACCTGAGCGAATCACCCAACCAACAACTATTAAAATTACGGAAAATTAATTTAATTCTCTTAATTTATTTATTTTTGTCTGACTTTGCAGATTATTTGTGCTTTAAAACAGGGAGCAGGGGGAATCAACACCAATGTGTATTGTGCGAAGTAAAGGGGGTCACTCGCCACTTCAATCGTAAATTTTATTATAAAAAATAAGTGCGCGCGTTGATATAAAAACTCGACGAAAAGTGTAAAAACTCAGTGAAAACTGTTGTAAAAAAACTGTGTCGATTGAATTAGTGAAAATTAAAGTGCTTGAAAAAAATGAAAATTGCCACAGCCGTATGACGTGAGATTTAATATGAATGTGAGGTTATGTACACCTCTTCCTTGTGCTGTGTCCGGAGAGCCTTACCGGTGGTGGGGGGACAGACCAGATAGTCACAAGGAATCTTAAACGACGTTAATGCAACGCGATTGCACTTTTTCTTTTCGGCACTAAATTTGTTACACTTTTCGCGATTAATTAGAAATCACTACGCGTGTGGCACACAGTATATGGAAGTTAAAGGACTATGGTCCTTGTTTTATAAAAAAATTAATTTGTTGGGCCAACTCGCCCAACCAACAACACTAAACAACACAAGTTCAAATAGTCTTTTACAAGTATATTTTAACTCAGTTTATTCACAATTAAGATTAAATTACTCTTAACTCCAATCCGTCCCGAACTCGACTGCCGGCTCTGCCGCAACTGCTCCCATATATAGCCAATCAACAAGCCGCGACGCGCCTCTTGCGTAACTTGCTGACAGGCCGCTGTGTGAGAATGTTGAAGTCGGTATCTTCCCACAGGTGCTGTATGTGTGCATTTCACAATCATGTGTAGTAGAATTTAGCTGACTGTGCGTCTGGAGTAGTTCCGTAGCATGAGTGTTAATTGCCGTCACTAACCATGGCCTTGAATTAAGGTGTTAGGTTGCCATGCGCGGCCGTATGTAGTGAGAACCATAATTTGCAGGTGTTAGTTGCCGTCACTAGCCATGGCCTTGAATTAAGGTGTTGGGTTGCCATGCGCAGCCGTATGTTGTGGGAAAGATAATTTGCTGACTCGACGCGCGTGTACTGTCCATACGTGGGAATGTTGCGATAAGGGCAACTGGCGTGTGTTAACTCTTCCCCCTTTAAAGATCTGCGTCCCGCAGATTAGGATTTGGACAAGTGTCCTCTTTATGTTGTCTTCTAATGGATAGTCGCAATTCCGGGAATTTTGGGCCCGTTGTTAATTTCCTCCAAATTATCCAAATCATGAGTAGGAGCAGAAGTAGCCCCAAAGTTTCCGACGCCGTGAACCAATTTGTTTTGTCCCTCAGGTACCTCAAGAGCTTAACATTGCCGATTGTCATCTCGTGTACGAGATTGAGGTTAACTGCAAGGCTTTTATTTGCAATAGTAGATAGCACAGGGGGGAGTATTTGAACTCCTGAACTACTCATACTCCAGTAGGTTCTGTCACCAATGCGGATCTTCTCATTGTCCAGTTGAAGGATGTAAGAGCCGCTCAGGTGATTGGGAGCATCACCTGACCACACGGTGTTATTGAAATTGTCTAAGAGAATCGTGTCTTCCTTGATCACCTCAATCGTTGAGTCATTGCAATTGATGTACCGACAACTAGTTTTACCACCTTTGAGCAGACGTGGCAGACAGTCGTCCTCTCGAAGTAGGTCCAGCGCTTTTTGCTTGCATACCATTGCGCTTGTAAGGTGGGTGCAGCTATCCTTGATACCATACGTTTGCTCTTTGTTGATTAAGACTGTGCTGTACTTCAGGTCTATGCGATGTCCGTCTTTTACAATTGCTCTGGTGATCAGATGGTTAAATCTCGTTTGGGCCACCTTTGGCATGGACACAACGTAGAGTAGCATTGTGCCGTTGGTGTAGATTGAAGGCTCGCTGAATTCTATTGCTTCGATCACATTGCTGTATGGAAGGACATCTACTTCGCTTATAAGTCCATTGATCTCTTCTTTGTCTAGTAGGTTGCTGTTGACAATACCTGCCTTAGCCATCTGGCAGGCCTGCACCAGTTCGTTCATATCGTCCTTCAGGATCATGACTTTCTGAAGGATTTCTTGTGAAAGCTTTATGAGATGATTCTGGCCAATGATGTCATTCGTGTTGGTTACGATGCCGTTGACAACCTGCAATAACTCATGAGTTTTCTTAAATATTTCAGAGTTTACCTTGTATTGTTGGTTATTGTTAGATACTAGCGTGTCTTGGGCTCTTAGGAGCTCATTCCAGTCGGAAGCGTCGGGGGAACCGGCTATCCATTTCCAAGCCGATCCTATCCAGTTGATTGATCGCTTGATTCTCTTGTTCTTTGGGCCTTTTAACTCCTCGAGCTGCGTTTGGATTTTACTCAAGTGGAAAGAAATGACGTCTGTGAGGTTGTTCGTTTCATCCAGTTTCTTGACTTCAATTTCCAGGCGGTTTGCTATTTCCTCATAACGGGCTAGGTTGATTACATGAATTAATTTGAAGTAGCCATTGATTATCAAGCCGTACCCATCACGTACGGTTACCACGGGCGAGTCGAGATCGAATACCACATATGCTTGTGCGGATGCACAGAGGCAGATTCTAGGAGTCGGAGTACACATAATTCTAATAACTAGTGAAATACATAGTTAACTATTGCTATTAAAAAATTTACATTTCAAAGTTTAAGTACTAGTCTAAGTAAATTTCAAATTTCATTTTAATTTAGGTAGATTTTAGATTTCAAATTGTAATTAACATTTCAAGTGTAAAGTAGACTATTTTTAAATCCTACTGCTATACCTAATGAGTGGAGTTCGGGTCGGCAAGGGTTTGACAGGATTTTACGAGGACCCAGGAGTGATGTTAAAAGTGGAATTTTTCTGACAGTTAGTTTTCAGTAATTAATTTAGTAAGTTAGTTGTTAGTTTTTGTTAGATTTATATTTGTTCTTTTTTTTTTTGTTACTTTTTTTGTAAGTTAGTTAGTTATCTTTAGGTTTTTGTTAGTATTAGTATTTTTCGAGGAATGTTTCCCCTTTTTTTCTGTTTTTTTTTTTTTTTTCTTTTTTTTTTTTTTGTTTTCTTTTGCGGCTTTTAGCGCCTTTTATTTGTGAGATCATGTTTCTCTCTCAAATAATTCTTTAACTTTTGTTATTTTGCTTTTCCTTTTTGTTTTGTATTGGAATGCAGGCATAAGCTCAGATGACATGACGAAGGCTCGTGAGTATCCCTTTTGAAAGTGAACAACATAAGTTTTTGTAAGTGAAAATTTTCCCGCCCATCGAACGAGTGACTTCTCATGTCAATTAAAGCCTTAGTCCCATGGAGGAATTGAACCACTTCGATTGATATCGCTCGGACCACCGAGTTAACTGGAATTGAACCAATACGACAGATCGAATACAAAAGTGAATTTGTACCCGGACCACCGGGGCTTAGGGATCTATGCATGAGTTTTCTACCTCTTGACCAACATTATTAATTCTTCGGCCTTGTCGAGCTTTTTAGTGCTTGAATTTCGACCAGAGGAGCCAACATTTCTCGAACCAGCTATGGGGGATCGTGTGTATCCGTTTTAGAGGTCGCATTGCCATTTGTCATGTTCGATGGCGCCACCTCCTACTAAGGCACGATTTGTCCTACTTAAAAGCCCGCTCTTGTTTTGAAGTTCCCTCTTAGTGCCGAATCTCGCCTCTTATGTTTTTTGTAAGTTTTTAATGTGTCCTTGGACATTTTGTCTGTTTATAGACATTTTTGTTTTCGTTAGATATTTTTAATATCCGATTTGTGGAATTTTTTCCCACTTTGCGTGGTTATAGTGGAATTTCTATTTTCCGCCACAGCTTCTTTCTTATAAAATGGCTTTTGCTTGCTTTTTATTTGTTTATTAGCTATGAATAATTCATCGCCACTGTCAAAATTGCGGGGGGGGGGGGGGCGAACGAGTTTTATTATTTCTTAAGTTCCTACTTTCCTGTTCGTGTAGAAGAAGAGCCTTTATGTCCTCGTTAGTGCGCTCCCTGAAGTTTGCTAAATCCTGGTAATTTATCCTAGCTGTCCTATTCAGAAAAACATCAGCCGGTTTGCGCTTTATTACGGAATGTATTGTGTTAATATACCTATCCACAGTTATTGCGACGCGTTCTTCAGGTGTTAATCTAGGAAATTCAACGGAAAGGCAGCGGTATATTTCGATCAAAGTAGAGTGTAGCCGCTCTACCTGACCATTGGCCTCGCTTCGCTGCGTTGGTGTTTGGTATATTTCTATCCCTAAGGACCTGATATAATTCAATACAAGTGGTGACAAGAATCCGCGTTCATTGTCCATGACCAAGGCTCGTGGTACTGTGAAATAATGCAGCGCGATCGTTAGGTTCATTCGCAAATGAGGAGATGACTTATTTTTGATTGGGAAGAGCTTAGCAAATTTGGTAAATTTGTCGATACAACTCAAATATTTTTGTCGTTCAATTTCGAAGATGTCGATGTGCAAGATTTCGCACGGATAACTAGGAATGGGAGTTGGTTGCTCATATGGTTTAGAAGGGTGCCTATCGTATTTGTTCAATTTACATGTTTCGCATTGGCTAATGTATTCCCTAATTTGTTTGGACATTGCGGGAAAATAAAATTTTTCCAGTACCTGTTCCCTATTCTCACGAGCATTTCGATGCGCGCGCTTGTGCTCCTTCTCGATAATGTCGAATACCCTATCGGCTATTGTCACATCTTCTACCACGCGCTGCGTGATCCTAATTTTATATCTGCTGAAGTTGTTAACGTATACAGCCTGCAGACTATGGAGGTCATCTTCCGGAATTTTAATGCCATTTATAACATTTGAGTTGAGGTAATTTTTGAGGACTGGTGACAAAGCTTCGACGCTTAATACAGGCATTGTGACAAAGTACCCTTTGTACCCCCTATGAGGCTCTTCTGTACACTCGCAACTTGCCCCCCGCCTAAAAATTATTTGATTTCTAAACACATTTATGGGTGCCTCTACGTGAGGTATGAGGTCAGAGCTGTCCTGCTCTGCGGAGTGCATGGTACCCTCTGAAGCAGTGTCAGTTTCAGACACCGCGTCAGCTATAGTACTCGATGGTTGTACAACTATGGAGTCAGTGAGTGCGTTCACTTCCGCTTTGAGACGGGAGAGTGCATCAGCGACTACATTTGTCTTACCTGGCTTGTAGATCAACTCGCAGTTATATTCCTCTATACGAGCTTTCCATCGCTTGAGCTTTGCATTGTAATTACGATTACTCAAGGAGAATGTCAGAGGTTGGTGATCAGTGTAAACCCTAATTTTCTTTGCGCCATAAAGGTAGGAACGCAAATTATCTAGTGACCAAACAATAGCTAGAAGCTCTTTTTCATTCGTAGCGTAGTTTTCTTCGGCTTTGTTTAGGGACCGCGATATGTAAGCTATCGGTTTATCGTCGCCTATTGATCCTTGTGATAGTATCGCACCAATGGCGTAGTTTGATGCGCCTGTTGTCAAATTAAATGGTTTGGAAAAATCTGGAAATGCTAATACGTCCGCTGACATTAGTATTTGTTTCAGCTCGCAGAAGGCCTCTAAGGCATCCTTGTTAAGCATAATCGCTGGACGCGTTTGCTTTTACCTGTGCATTTTCCCCCCGAGTGAGGTTGGTGAGTGGCTTTGCGACCTTGGCGTAATCCCTAATGAATTTCCTATAGTATGAGGTCATACCAAGGAAACTTTTTAAATCCTTCAAATTTTCCGGGGGTGAAATCGTTTTAATAGCTTCTACCTTTTTTGGGTCAGCGCGTACTCCATCGGGAGTAATAACATAGCCTAGAAATTCGACTTCTTTTTCAAAGAAGCATGTCTTTTCCAAATTAACCTTAAGATTCGCCTCCTAAAGCGTTGCAAAAACCTTCTCAACATTAACGAGATGTTCCTCTGCATCCTTGCCAAATACGATGATGTCGTCGATATAGACGTAACAAATTTTCCCGATGTACTGCTTGAGGACATCGTCTATCATCCTTTGGAAAATCGCAGGCGCATTTTTCAACCCGAATGGCAACCGAAGAAATTCATATTTACCATTCATTGTGGAGAAGGCTGTCTTTGGGATGTCCGAATCCTTCATGGGAATTTGGTGAAATCCGGAAGTCAAATCAATTGTAGTATAGAAGTTGGCTTGGCCAAGGCTGCAAAGAGTAGCGTTTATATCGGGAATTGGGTAAGTATCGGCGATAGTTACAGCGTTCAACCGTTTATAGTCTATAACCATACGATACTATTTGTCCCCATTCGCCTTAGGTTTTTTAGGGACTACCCAAATTGGGGAATTGTATGGGATTTTCGACGGCCGGATGATACCTTCGTCTAGGAGCTCATTTACCTGTTTTTCGACTTCATCTCTCATACATGCTGGGTAGGGGTAGGATTTACTATACACCGGTTCGTCGGTTGATGTTTTTATTTCTGCACGGACATTCGTGTTTGCAAGCTCATAGCCGTTAAGTGGTTTGAAAAGACCAGAGTATTTATCCAATAGTGAATTAACCTTTCCATGGATATCAAGAGGTAGGTCCTTTCCTAATGTGAAGTTTACATCGAGAGATCTTCTGTCTTTCAAGGGGATTTTGTAATTGTCTATACTAAGGAGGTTATTCTTCCTATCTATTATCGCGCCTAATTTCCTCAGGGTATCGTCCCCAATGATTCCGCAGAATTCACTAAGAGTCGGTAAAATGAAGAAATCAAATTCGGTGGAGTTACCCACACTTTCGAATAATTTTAGTTTTACTTTATCCTTTATTGGCACGCTACCCCCCACCGAAGCTACATTGAATAATTTCTTTACAGGAGTTGTTTTCGTTGCAATATTATTTTTTATAAAATTCTTATTTGCGCCGGTATCCACGAGGAAATCCAGCACGCGACCGTCAGGCAAAGTATATTCTAAGTATGGTACGCTAGATGACCGGAAGACAGAAAATCCTCCGAGTTGTTTTCACTTGGCGATTCCTTCAGGTCCATATCTCACTCTTCGTTCTCCTCGGGTGTAGTATGGAACACCCTTTGCTGCTTCCGTGGTAGATTTTCTGAACTTGCGCTTCTTTTAAACGGATTTGGGCGATTCATGTAGTTAACGTTGCGTGTCTGTACCGAGGGGTCTACGTCCATTTTCTCTACAGGCGCATGTAGTGGGCTGGCATTTCCAAATCGACCTGACGGGCGGTCACTCTTTACATATGAGTGCTTTTCCTGGTTGCGCCAATTAGGTTTAGGGGGTAACTGGGGAGGCTTGGTCCTATTCCTAAATGAGGAGGTACCTGGCAAATTGTTAACAGGGACAGCCACACGGTTATTGGAATTGTTCGTATGAACGGAAAAATTGCGGAAATCCACATTTTGGATTTCCAAACAGGCTGAATATGCCTCTGGCAATGTTTTAGGGCGTCGTATAAGGAGCATTCGCGACATTTCGCCGTTAAGCCCACGTATAAAAACGTCCAGGGCACGATATCGGTAGGTTTCTACCAGAACTTTAACGGCATCTTCCGTGTAGGATTCGGCTTTAATTTTATTAATAATAAGGGAGAATTGATGATTCACCCTGGCGTAGAATTCATCGATTCTCATTCCCTTTTGCTGTAGCTGGTGTAGTTGGTGTTCGAGTGTACCAACATCCCTCTTATCTGCGTAGTGCAGGGAGAGGCACTCCTTAATTTTTCCCCAATTGCTATCGAATATATTGTAGGAAATAAGTGCAGAATCAGATGCTCCCCGTACCTTCTGCCTAATATGTTGGAGAATCGCTCGGTAAAGGGGCTTTCCCTTCATTACCGCAAAGTCTGAAAGGATCACTTCCACAGAGTGAATCCATGAGATGTACTGGACAGGGTTACCGTCAAACACTTGTAGCTCCTTAACACAATCAGGGAGCCTACAGATATCTCTGATCTCAGCCTCAGAGGTGGGTGGCTGAGCCACCACTTCTTCAACCACTGGAGTAGTGGCCGCCGTAGATGAAGAGCTAGCTGAGTCAGCGCGAGCCACCCGCTTTTCTAGCAAATTTATTTTTTCAAGAAGGGCGTTGACGGCCCCAGTCAAATTTGTCACTGTGGCTCTTATATCGTCCATTTTTTGTGGGAATATTTTTTTATTTTACTTTACCGTTGTGTTTTTTATACTCACGTGATGAGATAAATCATCCGTACTATATCAGAATTACACTGCAGTGCGTACAGGAGCTCTCAGGAATTTTCACTAGTGACCACTATTACGCTGTAATGCCGGTAGTATGTAACGCTGATGATCTTGCTAGAAATTCTCCTTTAGTTTTTTCCACGGTTTCCTTCTTTCAGCTCTTTCTTTTTTGCAAGGACAGTTTTTCCTTTTTAGCACCTTTTTTTTCACAGTTTCTTCTTTCTTTTTTTGAACAAATTCTTTTTTGAATTTTTTTTTTTTTTTCACAGTTTCTTCTTTCTTTTTTTTTTTTTTTGAACAAATTCTTTTTTGAATTTTTTTTCACAGTTTCCTTCACTTCCTGGGTCCCTGCTCGGGCGCCAGTTAAAGGACTATGGTCCTTGTTTTATAAAAAAATTAATTTGTTGGGCCAACTCGCCCAACCAATAACACTAAACAACACAAGTTCAAATAGTCTTTTACAAGTATATTTTAACTCAGTTTATTCACAATTAAGATTAAATTACTCTTAACTCCAATCCGTCCCGAACTCGACTGCCGGCTCTGCCGCAACTGCTCCCATATATAGCCAATCAACAAGCCGCGACGCGCCTCTTGCGTAACTTGTTGACAGGCCGCTGTGTGAGAATGTTGAAGTCGGTTTCTTCCCACAGGTGCTGTATGTGTGCATTTCACAATCATGTGTAATAGAATTTAGCTGACTGTGCGTCTGGAGTAGTTCCGTAGCATGAGTGTTAATTGCCGTCACTAACCACTTGCCATGCGCGGCCGTATGTAGTGAAAACCATAATTTGCAGGTGTTAGTTGCCGTCACTAGCCATGGCCTTGAATTAAGGTGTTGGGTTGCCATGCGCAGCCGTATGTTGTGGGAAAGATAATTTGCTGACTCGGCGCGCGTGTACTGGCCATACGTGGGAATGTTGCGATAAGGGCAACTGGCGTGTGTTAACTTGGATTATGCTTTTACACGGTTTTTATTTTATTGTAATAACCAAAAAAAATGTGGCAAGAAATATTGCACTTACTTTGAACTTTTTTGGTGATTCTTATACTGGCGCTGATGTGGCAAGATGGCTTGATCTCTCAGTGTTTTTGCCCGCTGGTATGAAATAATAGACTTTTTGTTGGTTGTGGCAAATCCTTTTCCGGATAAATTTTTGTGACAATTTCTTTGATAAACGGCAATTTTGGTGCGGTCAGCTATGATCTAATGTTGTGGACTGTAATTAAGGTGCTGTATTTAAAATTCTGGTGAGATAGGACCAAATGTTCGGCCGGGGTGCGTTTGCTCCTGGAGGTAGGTGGGCGCACCGGGGTCGATTTCAGTGGGAATAGGTGTATGGAATAAAAAATAAGCAAATAGACGAGATTTCTCGTTATAATATATATGATTTATTGGGTAAATGTAAAAATAGCAATAGTTACAATATTACTGAATAAACGCAAAAATACGGCAGAGATCGCTGGCGGCAGATGTTAGCTGGTTGGCTGTAAAAATCCAAGAGGCCGGTTGTATTGAAAGCTACAACCGTTGACCTGCAAAATCCTCCGTTTTGGAGGGGAAAAGCACCCACACATCAACCCCGACGTGCATATGCATGAGTGCTGACAAAAAGCACACATACACGTGCATGTACATGCATGCACATGCATGTGGCGGTGATGGTGTGGGTGGTTATAAATTAAAACGAGTATCGATTTGCAGAGTTGCATTGGGGGGATCGCAATCAAATACGGAAAAGTTAGGCATCCTGCCTAAACACCAATAAAACTCTATTTTATTTCGACTATGATTACGCTTTGTATTTTTCATCATTAAGGCCATTGAAATTTATTTAGGCATTTAAAAGCGTGTGAACATAATAACAGTTTGGAAACAAATCCGAAAACTATCTAATCCTTATGGCTAGTGGTGGTCTATTCCTTATCTCAACGAACCAACCAGAATTTCTTCGGGAACCTATTGGGATCATGTTTTTTGTAGATTTACTAGCATGTGTACTTCCAGGGGTCTAAACTTGGACCTTCAAATCACTGATCATACCATGAACGGGATTAAAATAGAAAACTTATACCAGAGAAATAAACAATCAAAAAAACTAGGTACTATACATAAAATAAGTTATGCGTTGCTGAATGACAGGCTTCGTCATGAAGATTGGGTTAGGGTGTATACGGAACTTGATATCTCAAAAACGTACTCGCTGTTTATAGGTATATTGCAATTTCATATAAGATGAGGCAGCTACACTTGTGCCCCGCGAAGGCACAAAACCAATTTGAAAGCCTGGATTACTCCGGATTTAGTTAAAAAAATTAAACTTAAAAATAGGTTAGGCAGTAAATGTCGTGAGCATGCATTAAATTGGGAACTCCGCTCTCGTTTGGCAAATTATGCAAATATTTAAGGTAAGATATCGCTCTACAGCGTGATAGCTATTTCCGCAATAGATTCGTCGATTGCCAAGGGAACTCGAAAAAAGAATGGAAACTTATTAATAGCGTTGTCAATAGGAAATGCGCAAGTGATGAGCAAGTGATTTGTTTAAACGAGTTCGGCAAAGTTATTTCAGATCCGTCCGGCGTTTCCGCTGTTCTTAGTGAGTTCTTTGTAGCAGTAGGGCAGTCTCATCCCACCCTATGCAAGTGTATTATGTCGAGTAATGACGTATCTAGTTCCAGAAATAGTTTTTTGTTTGAACCCATCACAGGTTTAGAGATTCTAACAATTATTAAAAATCTAAACAATTCCGGTTCGTGTGGTTTTGATGGGATATCAAATTAACTGCTTAAGAACACAGCCCTTAATTTAATAGACATTTTGAAATATCTTTTTAATACCAGTGTTTATACAGATGTCTTCCCTGACCAGCTGAAATTTCCGATAATTTTACCCCTATTTAAAAAGGGTTACAAGAAGGATAAAAATAATTATAGACCGATTTCCCTGTTGCCATCCATCTCTAAAGTTTTCGAGAAAGCACTAAAAAACCGCATACTACTATTTCTTGAAAGCAAAAGCCGTTCTACTGAAGATGGGCTCACGGAATTTTGTTCATTTATTTGCAAAGAGTTGGATAGTAAAAAAAGCTGCGGTGGTCTCTTCTTTGACATTACGAAGGCGTTTGATACAGTTGACTATAAATATTTACTGGATAAATTATACTGTGCCGGCTTTCGTGGGTTTATACACGAATGGTTCAGATATTATCTAACAGGTAGGGTGCAAAGACTAAGAATTCAAGACACTCTCAGTGATCCTAAATCAATAATAGTTGGGGTTCCACAAGGTTCCGTTCTGGACCCTATTCTTTTCCTAGTTTATATAAATTCCATTTGAAATGTTACTGCGTTTGCTGACGATCTTGCTTTAGCATATGGCTCAGGTAGTTTCTTTTGACCTAATTGCTAATATAAATTATGATGTCTCTCTGTTAAGAACTTGGTATGCAAAACATAAACTCGTCATCAGCAGTAAAACTAAGTTAATGTTTTATAGCTTGAATTCAAGGCAACCTCCAGATGTCAACATAACTTTTCATTCTTCAGATTGCGAACGCTTCATCCTTCATCAGCATTTATGTCCTGAGCTAAAGTCTTGTACTTTCAATTCTCTTACACCCTGTAGCGCCAAATGCTTTGTAATTGGCATAGTAGAAGAATTTCAATACCTACGTCTAATTGTTGATTGTAATATGAATTGGTCTAGTCGCATTTCCCGTTTGAAGAAATAGTTGCAATATTCACTACGCTGCTTCTATCAACTCAGGAATTACTGCTCTAGTAAAACTATGAAAACAGTTTACTACGCATTATTTCACTCAAAATTGCTATATGAAATCACCTGTTGATCACCTTGAACAAAATTCAACCACTTATAACATTAAAAAGTGTGTAATACGGAGAATATGCAAGGTGAACGGAATGCACTCCTCAAGGGAACTTTTTAGAAGGTTATTGATTCTTCCAGTGAGAGACCTATATTATTTTAAAGTTTTAAAAGTTTTTTTCATTAGATGTGGTTACCTGGAAAGCATGGCATCTGAAGTATATAATCTGAGGAGAAACGCAAACAACACCGTCGCTGTGCCTTCTTGGAGAACCACACACTCTAACAAATTTTATACAATAATGTCTCGTAAACTATTCAATACTACTCCACTATCAGCAGAAGTTCGGGCCTTAGGAATCTTCAACCGTTTTTAAAATTAAATATAAATAATTAATTAATTAATTAATAAAATATCTAAGCAGGTCGTATTTCGAAATCGAAGTCTTGCTTCGAACAGATAATTAAAAATTTTATTTCTTAAGAGTTGTAATTTAATTAATTTCTTCTGTTTTGTTTTTGAATACTATTCACTTTTACTCAACCCACCTTATGTACACAATTTTGTTATGAATTTACAAGGTTTGTTCTTTTGTTATCTGTAAAAATTTACCATTAATTTAACAGTCCACCCCACTGTATTATTAACAAAAACAGGATTGACATTTGACGCTATGTTAGGCATAACATATAAAATGCCCTAACTTTTCTTATATCTTGAATTTATATTAATACTTTGCCTTATTGTAATTATATTTAAAATTTGTGTAGATATAAGCAAAATGATTAATAAACTAAACTAAAAAAACTAAACTAAATAAAACTAATTAAGTTAACGCTTTGTTCTTTTCATAAAAACATAAAGCTAATATAATAAGAAATTTCTATAGAAATGTTATTTTAAAAAGCTGTGTAAATATTTTGTATTTTTCATCATTAAGGCCATTGAAATTTTAATTAGGCTTTTAAATGCGTGCGAACTAGAGATATACGCCGCCGCCGAATGTCAAAAATATCGGCGCGGCGGCGGCGTTCGGCGCGTTACTATATTTTCTACTCTTTTAAGACTGTCTAGGCCATTTATTGTTCATCTCGAAAATTGGTCCATATGCATCATTAAAAAATAAAAAAAAACTACCTACCACTACCACAATTGCGAAATTTAACACTTTCTAACCGTTCAAAAATTATTTGAGAAAACAGGCGCTTCCAATGCCAGCTTAACACGGATTTCGCATCACCGAATTCACCAAGTTATTAAAACAAACCACTAAAAAAAAATTATATAATAAATTTGAATGCTCACTTCGCATAATTTTTTCGAAAAATTAATAAAGTACAATGAATTTAAATAAAGTGTCCCAAGTCGAACATATCGAGCCATAACCGCACAACGGGCTTAACCGACATTATTTTAGATTTTTTGTTTTTGATGGAAACCGAAAGGCCATTACCATATGCACCAGCTCCAAAAAAATTTAAGTCCTACGAAGTACCGATACGAAGTTATAGATAAGGCGATTTCGGCTCAAGTGCACAAAACACTTTGTTTATATTTTTTTGTGCTCGCAATGTGTAGGTTTTGCATTTTTTCCCAGAAATTTTGTCATTTTAATACAGTTTTTACATTTTGGTGTGCATGTTTCGTAATTTTCGTCTCTTTAACCCTAGAAAGATAACGTTATTTTTTTACCCATGTTCAAGTTTAATTTTTAAAAAATTTTTTTTTTAATAATTCATTTCATATATATTAACTTGTTTTAAATGTTTTTTAAGGAAAATATTGTTTTTTTAATATATTAAAAATTAAGTTTGACTTGTCTTGGACTTGTCTTTACAAAAATCAGTATTTTCGAAGGACCTCAGTTTATAGCAAAAAAATTAAAATAAAATACATTTTTTTGTACTTCAATCGAATGAATTAACTGTTTTAAACTATACTTAAAAAAATATTAGCTTAAATTACCATTTTAGCCAAAAATTACATATAAAATTTGTAGTCATGTAAAAGATAACGATACGTCTCTTAGACGTATTTTTAAAACACAATCGTATATATTTCAGCAAACAAAAAAATTACTACTGAAAAACACCCCCCACTGACAAGCTGGTAATGGCAGCTGAGAATGAGAATGTTCTCTCTTTACGATGTGGGAGACTAAGAGCAAAATTCAAACGATTTACGTCTCATAGACGTACGTTATCTCACTAGGGTTAATTTAAATATGGACTTCTTGCAAACACAGGCGATTATTTTTTAGATTAAGATTTTTCTTATTAAGGATTATAATGAATATAGCCAAATTATTGTTGCAGATTTCAAATAAAGTTGCACTAGTTCCATACAGATACACCGATTCTTCAGAGGAAATAATTGAAGAAGATACTTGTGTTGGGAGACGAGGTAGGAGGATTCCGAAACCACTACACACAAGACTTCTACGAAAGAAGAGACCTTCTACTTCAGTTTATACAGGAGCTTACAAAGAATTTCATTGTTAAATTATTCAGATTTAAAATCACTTTGTAATAAAAATACAATTCACGAAATTTTCCACAGAGAGTACCTCAACTTAAAACACTCTTTACTTTTAAAACTCTTTTATCACAGATACACTGCCAGATACTGATGTAGAAGACGGCAATGTGAAATGAATAGATTGTACCTTAGTTATATAGTTTTTATTTAAAAATACTTAGTTTAGTTGTAAATTTAAAATATTTGCTAATCAGTCTGCATCTCTAAATCTAAATAAATATGAATTCCGTCTTGAAATCTGAATAAAAACATTGATCTGGATCACCCACCACTGTTTTTAATGTTTTCAAATGTGTATTTTTAATATTTTAATTTTGACTTAACCGACACTTTCAAGTACTGAAATCTTTTTTTTTGGAAAGCAAAAAGGGCGTAAGCGACAAATACGCCGTTATTATTAAAGAAATGTGAATAAATCCCACGTCAGTATACGTCAATTATAAAGTCTTATATACACACCAACTTCCACGTTACTATCTAATGTAATCGCAATATTAATACAAACAAGTAAGGAAGGTTAAGTTCGGGTGTAACCGAACATTACATACTCAGTTG
The DNA here is from genome assembly GCF_040869045.1 of Eurosta solidaginis. NCBI lineage: Eukaryota > Metazoa > Arthropoda > Insecta > Diptera > Tephritidae > Eurosta > Eurosta solidaginis. The sequence continues at coordinate 10,029,401 of NC_090322.1, forward strand.
AGAGCTATGGTGGCAACATAAGGGAAAATCACCATGTACAAAAATGAACCGAGGGTAACCCTGGAATGTGTTTGTAAAGGTATTAATGAGGTTTCTAAAAGGGAGTGGTGGTAGTTGTATACGTGGTCGTGGGGCTTAGTTCTATAGGTGGACGCCTTTTCGAGATATCGCCATAAAGGTGGACCAGGGGTGACTCTAGAATGTGTTTGTACGATATGGGTATCAAATTAAAGGTACTAATGAGGCGTGGTAGTTGCATATGTGAAGGCGTTTTCCAGATATCGACCAAAATGTGGATCAGGGTGACCCGGAACATCATCTGTTGGATACCGCTAATTTATTTATATATATAATACCACGAAAAGTATTCCTGCCAAGATTTCAAGGGTTTTTTATTTCGCCCTGCAGAACTTTTTCATTTCATTCTACTTAATATAGTAGGTGTCACACCCATTTTACAACTTTCTTTCTAAAGTTATATTTTGCTTCAATAAACTAATCCAAATACCACGTTTCATCCCTTTTTTCGTATTTAATATATAATAATTTTTTTTTTTTTTATAGAATTATGGCATTTTTTTGGTTTTTCGTAATTTACGATATCAAAAAAGTGGGCGTGGTCATAGTTCGATTTCTGCCATTTTTTATACCAATACAAAGTGAGTTCAGATAAGTATGTGAACTGAGTTTAGTAAAGATATATCGATTTTTGCTCAAGTTATCGTCTAAACGGCCGAGCGGAAGGACAGACGATCGACTGTGTGTAAAAACTGGGTGTGGCTTCAACCGATTTCGCCCTTTTCTACAGAAATAAGTTATCGTCCCAGGATACAAGCCCCTACCAAATTTCACAAGGATTGGTAAATTTTTGTTCGACTTATGGCATTAAAAGTATCCTAGACAAATTAAATGAAAAAGGGCGGAGCCACGCCCATTTTTAAATTTTCTTTTATTTTTGCACTCTGTTGCACCATATCATTACTGGAGTTGAATGTTGACATAATTTACTTATATACTGTAAAGGTATTAAATTTTTTGTTAAAATTTGACTTTAATAAACATTTTTTTTTTAAAGTGGGCGTGGTCGTTCTCCGATTTTGCTAATTTTTCTTAAGCATACATATAGTTATAGGAGTAACGTTCCTGCCAAATTTCATCACGATATCTTCAACGACTGCCAAATTACAGCTTGCAAAACTTTTAAATTACCTTCTTTTAAAAGTGGGCGGTGCCACGCCCATTGCCCAAAGTTTTACTAATTTTCTATTCTGCGTCATAAGTTAAACTCACCTACCAAGTTTCATCGCTTTATTCGTCTTTGTTAATGAATTATCGCACTTTTTCGGTTTTTCGAAATTTTCGATATCGAAAAAGTGGGCGTGATTATAGTCCGATATTATTCATTTTAAATAGCGATCTGAGATGAGTGCTCAGGAACCTACATACCAAATTTCATCAAGATACCTGAAAATTTACTCAAGTTATCGTGTTAACGGACAGACGGACGGACGGACGGACATGGCTCAATCAAATTTTTTTTCGATCCTGCTGATTTTGATATATGGAAGTCATATCTATCTCGATTCCTTTATACCTGTACAACCAACCGTTATCCAATCAAAGTTAATATACTCTGTGAGCTCTGCTCAACTGAGTATAAAAAGCATCTACTGAATGATTTTGTTTATGTCGGTTAAGCCCTTTCTGTGGTTATGGCTCGATATTTTCAAATTGTCCTCAAGTTGTTAAAAAAGAAAGTTACCCGAAAAAGGTGGCGAATTTTATATCCCGATTGGCTGAAAGAATAAGCGAAATCAGTGATGCAAAATCCTTTAGTAGGCTCCAGTGTTTTAAATTCTCCTTTGAAATGATTCTCAGCTCATACTTAGGTTGCATATACATATCTTCAACACGTATGAGAAGGGTTTGAAAAATCACTTTATTTGCTGAACTAAACAATTCATTATTCAACACCCAAGTCTCTCGGTTTGACATTTCCTAAAGTTGGCGGCCCTATCCCCAACTAGTCCCTTGGAGTGAATCACATTGAATATAGCCTATCAACCATGTTTAAATATGACCAACACTTGACGGCTTCTGTTACAAATGTGAACACGTAGGCACATTTTTTAACCAGGTTAGGCTTTGTCCTTCGCAAGAACACTCAAAGTGGTGAAGAAAAAGCTTTCTCAAGACAGTCGAACAAATGACCGGGTGTTCTACTAGCCTAACGTAGGGGATATTCGAACTAGTCTGAAAACTGAAGGCGGTCATCCATAATGAGCTCTTATATCATAAGGCCGAAAACGAAGAGTATTGAGGTCAATATATCGAACACAAACATCTGCAATTTTTGGTCTACATTTTAGGACATTTATCCACGGTCCTTGTAAAGTTTAAATTATGTAGATGCGCCAGGGATTATAAGATTTTCACCCATGTGTTTCGCAATGATATCCACTTAGACTGCTTATGATTTCGAGGGCGGCATTCTTGGCCAAATAGTTACTCCCTAACGTTTCAATGTGGTGTTTTGGTGTAGCTCGGAAGCATAGCGCGACAAAAACATCCGTCAAAAAGTCTTCGGAGCTACACCTAGAGCTTCTAGGAAAGTAACGTCGACAAAGGTATGAGTTCGATGCCGCAGTCCTATGGATTCTGTGCTGGCATATGGTATAAGGGCCAGGATGCATGGTAGCGACTGGGGGTCGGGATTGCTACTATTGCACGTCGGGAATTGTAGTTCTTAAAAACAGCCGAAAAAACTGAAGGCGCCCTTTGCCGCAATCAACAATAAGCCAGCATTGATGCTAATCGTTAACACTTTGCCACGAGAGTCATGACTATTAGTAGATAATTTATAGCAACCGTTAGTCGCCTTTCTGCGTGACCAGCATGTAGCCACAAATGATTTGAAGAAATCGTGCCGACGACGGATATTAGAGTTAGCCCAGAACATCTCCTTCGGTGAAACTACGCTAAAAAGTGTGACCATTTAAAGTATTTCTCCCTATTTCTCCCTCTCTCCGCAAGGAGCTACTACCGAAATTTTTGAACGATCCACGTCGATTTCCTTAAATACATATAAACAAAACCTTTCCCAATAGTATTTTTTAAATTTACGCTTTACAAGCCTCCCAGATCTTCATCCGCAAGTTAATGATATTGTTCCGTATCGTCAAACATACCATTGACGTCAGCAGTATGTTTCCATATTCATTAGTTGTCGACAATGTGATACTTTGAAGTTCAGCAATTCAATTCAGAGGTTTACGCCGATCAATTTGTCGGCGCGCTGGCCATGCCGCCGCCGCCGGTATATAATAGAGCCTACGCCGCCGCCGCCGCCGATTAAGTGACCGCCGTAAACCTCTAGTGAGAACATAATAACATTTTGGAAACAAATAAAACTAATTAAGTTTACGCTTTGTTCTTTTCATAAAAACATAAAGCTAATATAACAAGAAATGTCTATGGAAATGTCATTTTAAAAAGCTGTGTAAATATTTTGTATCTTTTATCATTAAGGCCATTGAAATTTTAATTAGTTCGAGGAAAAAAAATACTTTGTATAAATTGCTTTAACTTAAACTATTAACTATTGTTCAAATTCTTAAAATCTAGAAGGAAACGTTCTTGCTTATTCTTTATTCACACGACCCATTTATGTATAAATAGCGCCCACAAAATTGAAATCGGTGTAGTTTATATTTAAAAAGCGGTGGAAATAGTCTTAAAACGAAATGTATATACGCCATTACTTCTCGCCCCTGTCTTTGATATTTAGCTGCATTTGGATTGATACGAGTTCGGAATTTCGCATTGGCCCATAGAGTTTAGCCCACATTTGGTGTCAATACACTCTTTCCGAAGAAATCGTTGCGCTGGTTCATTGGTCACTTTGGGGAAGGTGGTTACAGCTGCGAGTTGCGTGCCAAATTTAGAAAATTTACAAGAGAGCGAATTATTTGTTGCAGCTGGTGTAACGGATTTATGTGATATTCCCTCAGCTGCACAAACTAGCAATGTAGCCAATATATATGTTCCATGTGATTATAATACCGTAACAGAAGATATGAATATAGCTTTAATGATATTGCGTAAATCGTTTTACTGGAGTGATACAGTACAAACAAAACAATTTTGCCGAACTTATTTAAGAGCGGGCAAGAATATGCGAATTAGGGGATGGGGTTGGACAACTCCAGAAAATGGGATGACTTCGAATACACTCCAATCTACTGTCTTGACTATAATTCCAATGAGCACATGTTTTGGTCGTTCTAGGCGAAAAGCGAAGCATTTGACACGATCAATAATTTGTGCTGCGCGTGGTAGATCTGATGCGTGCTTTGAAGATTTTGGGGGACCGGGCGTTGTGGATGGAGAACTTTGTGCAGTGGTATCACATAATCTGGGTTGGTCGGACCCCCACTATCCGACTATTTTTACAAATTTGACTAATCCAAGCGTTGACGATTTTTTAAAAGAAGCAATGGTGTTACAATTGCAGGGCGTTGTTATTACTCGACTATAAATAAATGTATATGTCGGTACATTCAACTACTGTGTTAGAATCTACTTTGCATATTTGGTATTGCGTCATTGAATTAAATTTGCAACATAGTATGCGGTGAAAGGCACATGTGATCTTTCCTTTTTTACTGAGATATTATTTTGCTAGAAGCAAGGTAGAGCAATATTGCTCTATCGAATGTGGCCCTGAGTGATGTGTAAAAGAGAGTTTTATGATGAAAGCACTTGTTGAAATTGCAAAGAGTATATGATGAAAATATATGATTCAGATATGTAGAGTTAGTTGAAATACGTGATTGAGATTTTTGAAGAGTTAGTTTTTATATTGGCAGCAATATATGTATAATACGCTTCATAAAACAAATATTAATCGTGACGCCTTCATAACATAATCGTGTCAGCGAAACGGAATCAAATGAAAACGTCGAGGTAACTCCGACATATATAATTGCGATTTAAAAAAAACATGTTTATATTTTATTCAATGAAAGTGTGACACATGCAAAGGCCTTAGGTTGTGAGATCAAACTTTATTCTTAGCTTTAAAGTTCCCTCTTTAATGAGTAGAACATGAGATAAGAAGAAAATTGCGGAATAAGTAATTTAAGACCCTGGCAAACTCCGTATAAAATAGCTGATCCAATCAACCTTATGGGAGTCAATATATGTAGTCTGATGTATTCTGACGCCAAAGCATAACGCCTTAGTGATAACCATACTGTAGCTAAGCAACTTGTTTTTGGTGGATGTACATAGCTGAGGCTAGTCTACGGTGGCGTAACAATAGAGTGGAAGGGCTGGCAAAATTCTACCGGCCCCGACCTAAGAGGGCCCCTGGCCAAGAGGCCGCGAGCTCAAAATTTTTTTTTTTACATTGTACCTGAGTATTTTATTTTATTTGAAAAGTATATTTTTTTAAGTTCTGCTTTTTTATATGCATGGTGGTTATTGATATGGAAATTTTGTTTGAAACAATTCAACAATTTTATAATTTTTTTGGACATAGTATAAAAAGATAGAATGTTTTATCAGATTTTATATCTAATAAAGAGAGTGAATCTTCAACTTTGTTTTTGCTTTAAAATTTCGGTTCGTTGAAGCCCAGAGCCCGCCAGAGCAAACTAAAACGCAATTTTGATGAGCTTTGTGAAGATGGGCTTCTCCAAGATCCGAAAAGTTTGTTCAAAATGAACATATTTTATCGAGTATTGAACATGATTATAAAAAAACTGAAATGGCGTTTCATTCCAATGAATGAAATTATTTCAAATTCCAGTGGTTTGCACAAAAAAGCTCTAGAATTTGTTGAGATACATAAAAAAAGACAGAGAAAGACAAGGAAATAGAAAAACCGTGGTATATTAGAGACCTTGCTGATTTATTAATAATAAACAGGTAAGGCGAAACTGTCTTCAGAATTCATAGCTTTCATGAATTTAAAATAAATAAAAGGATGATAAAAAATGTTAAGGACTACCTTTATATAAATGGACCAAAAAATAGAATACAGACATATTCTTGTTGAATTTTGACTAAAAAACTTTAACAATAGCTCTTGCAAAAGAATTTTGGGATTTACATCTATAAAGGTGGAGCGCAATCTTTCAATTTAAGGCAAACCATGTATTTGGGATTAACTAATTGATTATTTAAAATTTAAACACGCGCTCTACCTTTATAATTTTAAATCCCAAAATTCTATTGTTAAAATTTTTTAGTCAAAATTCAATAAGACTATATCTGTATTAAAGGAAAAATTGCCTTCTATTTTTTGGTCCATTTATATAAAGGTAGTCCTTAAAATTTGTTTATCATCTTTATATATATTTTATAAAAAGCGTAATTTTTTTGGGGATGTCGTTAATGAAGCAAGTGGCCCTGTGTGAAAACGAAAAATATATTATTTTATTAAACAAAGTTGCATTATTTTCTGTGAGAAATTGGTACTAGGCGGCTTCAATAGGAATATAGAAATTGAGTATAAATACATACATATGTGGCTACAAAAAAAAAAAACAATATTTTTACCCACTAACCATAATCCTTTTCGTTTTAAATGTGAATATTTGATTTTTTTTTGCAAGAGAGTGTGAGTTATAATTTTAAGGATATTGGCCTAGATAAATGATATTCGAGCCGAGGTCTAGACAATTCTTATACGCAGTGAACCAATAGCCGTTGATATAATTGTGCAACTAGGCGGAAGTTTTGTTCATGGCTTCATATTTAAATCCGAGCAAAACCGGTTTACGACCAAACCCACTTTTTTAAATAAAGTAACTCACAGGTTAAACTTAACAATATTTATACACTGGAAGAAATTAGACTACTAAAATAACAAATTAGCTTGTTCGTGAATTAAGAGACATTTAATAAAATTGATCGTATTATGTTAAATTCAATTACGGCGCCCCCTTGTTCTTATGACTATCGTGCCGCAGAAATCTCTGTCACATCAACAGCCACTGTTATTCTAATGTTCACGGAAATATGTTATTTTTAGTAGCTCTGGATCACGATCAAATCTCATTGGAACGATTCGGATCAGCACTAATAGCGTTGGCAGCACTCAATTAATGTGTACACATAATAGCGTGCCTGTTATTTTCAACCTCTTGCTCCCCAAATCGCTCCATAAAACTTTACTTAAAAAGTTAAAACAAACTATCTAACTAATAATTAGTATTATTAGTTGTTTAAACCATGTCACGAATGCGATATATTTTCCATATAAAATTGTATGGGTTTTTGCACCTAAAAAAGCTGGAGTACTAATGCTTAACAAGAGCATCGGCAGTTAAAACACGCCCAAAAATTTCGGGTGAGATACCAAACCAAGCGGTTTGAAATAAATAACTATCGTCTCAAAGCTGATGCTAAACATTTTACTTCTGGCAGCAGCTTTGTGCAAAGTTTAGTTTTTCTATCATGATTTAAAATGAATAAATGTTATATGCCTTAATAAGTTGTTCTCAGACATAAAGTTAAAATTTATGGGTTGTCGAGTGGAAAATATATATTAAATATCGGGTGCCCTGTCTATATGTCTGTAAGTGCTGCCAAGTATGCTGTCAAAAATTTTCCAAAAAAACAAATCAAAAGAGCCACCCTGTAGATAGATATTAGGATCAAAGCATTGTTGTTGCATTTACATGTTAAATTTTTGTTGTTGTTGTTTCCGTCAGTTGAAAATCCTGGGTTCAAGTGTTGGGGAAAGCAATATCAAAATATTTAGAAAACATTTTTCTGGATCGCAGTTAAGGATCGGCATTTTATCGTGTACACGTCTTCTTTTTTGCCATGACAATCCGGAATCAAAAGAATAACTGGCGAGTATAAGAGACGCTTCTATATATGCATTTAGGTATTCGCCACAAGAGTCGCTAAGATTTTTTATTTCACTTTTCATCAGGCTTAAAAAAAGGCGGATGGACGTAAGTCCAACATTGGCTTAGAGCTTACGATATACTCGCGCTACGTAAGAAACTCCTTACGTCTAGTGAAGCTCTTCAGAGCATTCTTGACAGCCCACTTTTGGAAAGGTATCCAACTGGAACACTAAAACCACAGGACTCTTTAGCATACTAAACAAATACAGCTTTCTTTCTCCTAGCACAGATCACTGTGCGACCAAAACATTTGCAGGAAGCAGCTTTATTCCAGCATGAATGAGGAGATGGCGTGGGATAGGTGTTTTGCTATTGACGATTCTTAGGTAAACGACAGAGTTGGAGGAGGAGTCTATTCAAGGGACCTGGACCTTCAACTCTTCTTTAGATTACCCAATCACTTAAATGTCTCCCAGGCCATCATGGGAGCCGCAGTAGGTATAGGGAGACACAATGCTGACAACGAAATCTTTATTTTCAGCGACAGCCGGACGGTTATCAACCCTTGGATCTTACTTGTTCAATCACGGAATATCACTTAAATAGCCGTGTTTTTTAACACGCGTATATCCGTTTACGCTTAAACTTTATATTGACTGCTAAGAGACAAACTATAAATACACCTCTGAAATTGCTGCGCATAAATTTTGTCCTACTAAATTTCAATACGCATTATACTCAGATGTAACTGAAATATGTGTCTTTGTTTCACCCTGTACACTAATTCTATGTATTATATGTGTGTCCGCAATTCATCGCAACTGATTCAGCTATATGTTATACCCTATGGCCATCAGAGCGTTGCGTCTCCGCTTTTCGGTACACCCTGTTGCTGTAGCTAGTTGTTTTACCACAGCCGCTAGATGGGTCTCCTAAGCATTATCTAAGCGAAGATAGGCGTTTTTTAACACGCGCAAACGAAACGTATACGCGCGTGTTAAAAAACACGGCTAATGTTGGGAGTACTATGGATACTGCCTTATAGGTAGACAGGCAGAAAGGTTATGAGCACTTTATGGTCGTGTTGCAGGAGTTGTGAAGAGGGTGAGGGTGGATCACCTCATCCACAACTGCCCCGCGCTAAGTGATGCAAAACAGTGCTTTCTGGGAGCTCCCTTTCTGGATAATCTGCACCAGGTCGTGTAGTATGATATCAAATGCTTGGTAGCCTTAATCAGGTTCAGGTCCTGAAAATGGTTCGAAGAGGAAACGTAATAGTGTAGTTTAGTGGCTTTACAGTGGGCCTAATGTCACTGGCCTATATGTGTCCTTGCGACAGGCACTCCAATCTAATCTAACCTAGACAAACAAATGAAAACGAGTAACAACAGGAACTTTTTCTGATGTCGACAACGGCAAGCTTTTTAAGATGAGTCAATGGCGCTTATGAACCTGCAAAGTGAGGTAAATCACTGCTATACATGAAATTTGAAAAACGGAACCAAGGTATTTGGTTCCACAAAACAATCTGCCTCCACGACATAACGTTTACAACTTGTCGAGGTTGATAGATTTCGCTGCGGCTCAAATATATACATCTGCAACATCAGATTCCAGCATGAAAAGATACACCTAGCAATTTGGCTGACTCCTAGCCACACAACTAGAATCCATTACACGAACGTGAAACATAAAGGATGTAGGGAGAGTCCCCTAAACGAACGGCTGTCTGGTAGTTCTTTGACATTTTAAAGTGTTGTTATGATGAAGGGTAAAAAAAAACTTAAGAAGTCCATGCTACACTTCCACACAGAAGCGTGCCACAAACTTTGTGTACCAAGACCGCAACAAATTATACATTGAAACTGATCCGTTAAAGTCAAACTCTTAGCAATGCACATTTTGATTGAAATTTTTAACAGGTATAAGTTGTAAATCAATTTAAAAGGACTAATAAAAATCCTTCTATACATTAAAATACCCAAAAAACTATGGTCATATTCACAATCTGTGTTATGTAGGTAGGCTTTTTAAAATAATTTGCTATGGACAATATGTCAAAAAAGCTGTGACCAAATTTGAAGTATAGGTACTATATTTCGACTTTGAATACTCACTTTTATTATACTCAGTTGAGCAGAGCTCACAGAGTATATTAAGTTTGATTGGATAACGGTTGGTTGTACATATATAAAGGAATCGATATAGATATAGACTTCCATATATCAAAATAATCAGGATCGAAAAAAAATTTGATTGAGCCATGTCCGTCCGTCCGTCCGTCCGTCCCTTAAACCGATAACTTGAGTAAATTTTGAGTTATCTTGATGAAATTTGGTATGTAGATTCCTGAGCACTCATCTCAGATCCCTATTTAAAATGAACTATATCGGACTATAACCACGCCCACTTTTTCGATATCGAAAATTTCGAAAAACCGAAAAAGTGCGATAATTCATTACAAAAGACAGATAAAGCGACGAAACTTCGTTGATGAGTTGAGCTTATGACGCAGAATAGAAAATTAGTAAAATTTTGGACAATGGGCGTGGCACCGCCCACTTTTAAAAGAAGGTAATTTAGAAGTTCTGCAAGCTGTAATTTGGCAGTCGTTGAAGGTATCACGATGAAATTTGGCAGGAACGTTACACCTATTACTATATATACGCTTAATAAAAATTAGCAAAATCGGAGAAGGACCACGCGCACTTTTAAAAAAAAATTTTTTGAAAGTCAAATTTTAACAAAAAATTTAATATCTTACAGTATATAAGTAAATTATATCAACATTCAACTCCAGTAATGATATGGTGCAACAAAATACAAAAATAAAAGAAATTTTCAAAATGGGCGTGGCTCCGCCCTTTTTCATTTAATTTGTCTAGGATACTTTTAACGCCATAAGTCGAACAAAAATTAACCAATCCTTTTGAAATTTGGTAGGGACATAGATTTTATGACGTTAACTGCGAAAATTGGCGAAATCGGTTGATGCCACGCCCGGTTTTTATACACAGTCATCCGTTAACACGATAACTTGAGCAAAAATCGACATATCTTTAATGAACTTAGTTCACGTGCTTACTTGAACTCACTTTATCTTGGTATGAAAAATGAACGAAATCCGAATGACCACGCCCACTTTTTCGATATCGAAAATTACAAAAAATGAAAAAATGCCATAATTCTATACCAAATACGAAAAAAGGGATGAAACATGGTAAGGTAATTGGATTGTTTTATTGACGCGAAATATAACTTTAGAAAAAACTTTATAAAATGGTTGTAACACCTACCATATTAAGTAGAAGAAAATGAAAAAGTTCTGCAGGGCGAAATAAAAAACCCTTAAAATCTTGGCAGGTATTACATATATAAATAAATTAGCGGTATCTAACAGATGATGTTCTGGGTCACCCTGGTCCACATTTTGGTCGATATCTGGAAAACGCCTTCACATATACAACTACCACCACTCCCTTTTAAAACTCTCATTAATACCTTTAATTTGATACCCATATCGTACAAACTCATTCTAGAGTCACCCCTGGTCCACCTTTATGGCGATATCTCGAAAAGGCGTCCACCTATAGAACTAAGCCCCACGCCCTTTTAAAATACTCATTTTCACCTTTAGAACGAAGGCCCACCCCTTTTAAAAATACTCATTAACACCTTTCATTTGAAACCCATATCGTACAAACAAAGTGTAGAGTCACCCCTGGTCCACCTTTATTGCGATACCTCGAAAAGGCGTCCACCTATAGAGCTAAGGCCCACTTCCTTTTAAAATACTCATTAACTCCTTTCGTTTGATACCCATATTGCACAAAGGAATTCTAGAGTCACCCCTGGCCCACCTTTATGGCGATATCTCGAAACGGCGTCCACCTATGGAACTAAGGCCCACTCCCTTTTAAAATACTCATTAACATCTTTCATTTGATACCCATATTGTACAAACGCATTCTAGAGTCACCCCTGGTCCACCTTTATGGCGATATCTCGAAAAGGCGTCCACCTATAGAACTAAGGCCCACTCCCTTTTAAAATACTCATTAACTCCTTTCGTTTGATACCCATATTGCACAAAGGAATTCTAGAGTCACCCCTGGCCCACCTTTATGGCGATATCTCGAAACGGCGTCCACCTATGGAACTAAGGCCCACTCCCTTTTAAAATACTCATTACCACCTTTCATTTGATACCCATATCGTACAAACGCATTCTAGAGTCAACCCTGATCCACCTTTATGGCTACATCCGTAAATGGCGTCCACCTATAGAACTATGGCCCACTCCCTCATAAAATACTCTTTAATGCCTTTAATTTGATACACATGTCATACAAACACATTCCAGGGTTTCCCTCGGTTCATTTTCCTACATGGTTATTTTCCCTTATGTTGTCACCATAGCTCTCAACTGAGTATGTAATGTTCGGTTACACCCGAACTTAACTTTCCTTACTTGTTAATTTATGGATTTCTTATAAATTCGAAAGGATAAAATTTCTGAATCATATTTCTATAGATACTTCTTAAAATTCTCAAGTGCATTTTTAATTTTGATGTTTATGATAGGGTAAAATATTGAGCCCCAAAATAGTTCTAAAAATATTTGAAATAGTTTTCAAAGAAGCAAAATGTTCTAAAAAGGATGAAATCTCCGCAAAGCGACACAAGGACAACACTGTATGTATGTACATAAGTATTTCAAAAAGTCTCTCTTTGATTGCCCGCAAAGGTTCATGCAAAACCCTATCTGAGATATAAATTCTAAAAATTCTTACTGAAAGCTAAAAATTTGCATGAAAATTCCCAGAATTTTCCCGATGATTCTAAAAAGTCTAAAGTGTATATTTGGATTGTTGGTGTTTTTAATAATACATATTTTTATAAAAATATCGAAAATAATGAAGGTCGAAGCAAAACTTAGTAAAAACTGGAAAAATCTGAGTGATGATGACTTTTATAGATGAGTGTAGATATGTATGTGTGAAAAATGTTAAGGTCATTTCATGTTACTTAAAAAGTTAACTTAAATCGACCCCCTGCCAAATCGTGCTGGCTCCGCCCCTGGGACAGGACCTGCTTGTTTAATGCCGACTCCGAACGGCATCTGCAGGGCAGATGAGTTTCCACTGAGGACTTTTCATGGCAGAAATATACTCGTAGTGCTTGCCAAACACTGCCCAGGGGAGACTCCGCTTAGAAAAGTGTTCTTCTAATTGAAAAAACTCGTTTCTAAAATTTTGATGTTGCTTTGCCCAGGACGTAAACCCAGCATCTTCGGTGTGGTAGGCGGAGCATGCTAAAATCACACAACGGCGCACAGTGGCATTTTTGTTTGGTTTAGATGGGAAAAAGTAAAAATTTTCAAGTCATTTTTTTTTAAATTTGAATGCAGTTTGTTTTTAAAATGTCCACAGTATATAACGGTAATTTTCATTTCTTATAATTATTGTTCTTCATTGAGTAATCTGCTGTCAAACTGTGAGTTGTTGATGACACGCTAAGTAGTACAATTTACAGAAGTGAAATAACGCGTGGTTTAAAATTAAATAAAACTTTGTGGTGAAACAAAAGCGTGGTATATCTTATCTTGTATATTATTTTACAAGTGTTGAAAAGTTTTTTGGTTGAGTATTTTTTACGAAATTATGATTTTTTTAATGTGTATTATTTTTGTGCTGAAAATATGTATATAAAACCGTGAAAAGAAAAACCTGCCGAACGTTTGAACCACACTGAACCTTAATAATTTTTGTATTTCTGCTATAACTCAATATTACTACATATAACTCAAATTATTCTTCATCCCCGTAGATCCCCGTTTTGATGTAATGACGATAAAAAAGTGGGAGGTGTATGAGGTGTGGGTTGCAGAACAAAGCCAAAAGCAAAAGGATAAAGCCGTTTTAGACTTTGTGTGTACTGTTTTACGGAGGGAGAAAATAGGGACGAGGGATTGTATGATTAATGCTGCAGTAAAGTTCGAATTTTTTGTCAAAGCTTCGTATGACATGGATTCAAGTGAATTACACCAAAGCTAATTTTCTCGGAAAAATTTGCTTCATGGTTTGAAGAAGATAGGAAATTTAAATATAGGTATGTTCAATTGTGAACAAAAGAACAGGATAAGGCTATAAAAAAGTTTTTGTTTGGGGTAAATTAAAATTTTTTGGACGGGGGGTCCAACCCCCCAAATCCCCACCCCCTTCGCATATCCTCACTAAAGGGGGGTAAGGCATACAAACATATACACTTGGTTTGAATTAAATATATTCATTTTTCAGTGAGTTAATAATTTGTCGCGTCTAAATCATGCAAAAATGCCGCTGTGCGCCGGCCGCCAATGTTAAAAGTGGGGATGAAAACCGTCCGCTACAACAGCGACCCTTTGCTGTGGTAAGGCCATCATTATTTTCCGGTACGGGGAAGGCTCCATTCCGAAACGTTTTGACGTGAGCTGGGGCATTTATACAAAAAATTCTGTAATATGGTATTCAGCCGAGATAGTTGGTCAGATATGTAATACTCCGATATTGCTACGACAATATGTACGCAATGAGTTTTTAATTCACGAATTATTTTGGTTGAGGCGGTTCAAGTTTTATAATAAAAAATTAGGTAAATTTCCTCATGGAAAAGAAAAACGAAAACAGTTGTTTTTTCTCCATACTATTTATTTAGAAGTATCTCATAATTTTATGACAGCATTTGATTTATAATAACACTTATGTACATCCCGTTTTCTCTTTTATATATTTTATTATATATAATCGAGCAGGACTTTCAACAGATAAATCTGTATATATCATTTCCGTACCATCAAAGAAAAAACTTCCTGCCACAGCACAAAGAGCTCCGTCCAAAACGCCCGGTGCTCCAGAATCTACTTCAACTTTTATTTCACATCCAGAAATCCTTTTTCTTATATATCTCCAATTGTCGTCATTGAAAGCACGAAAAAAAACAGTCCATTTCTCTTATAGTTTCGCGATAAGAACGGATATTATCACCTTGTCCAAATCGTGAACAAAATCCACTAACTCGCATTTGCTTGCTCGCTTTTAATTTATTTTAATTAGTTTTGCAAAGTCCTATTGTTGCTACTGTAGGAACTTTGTCAAAGGGGATTTTCACTTTAATTATACTTATATCCAAATAGTCTCTTCCCTCGACTAGTTTACGATGGATGAACACAAGCCACTTCGCGAACTTGCCCCATTTGAGATATACTGTTTACACCAGCTTTAACTCTGATCCTTTCCGGTTCTGTTCTCCTCACGCATTTTAAATTTGTAACAACGTAGTCCAACGTGATTAATGAGCCAACGCAAGCATATATTTCGTCTTTATATATTGCCACCACATATGGTGTTTCCTCTGGATGCACAGAACTGCTACCTCCAGCGTGCAATTCAGCATTCGCGTATGTCAAAGGGAAACCAAGTGCGACCAACAGGAGCCCCAAATAATTTCTTAAACTCACGCTTGTTAAATATTGAGTAAATAAAAATTCAGAAAATGGGCACAAAGCAAATATTTGGCTGTTTCAAAAGAAAATTTCGTTGTGATTTGTTTATATATTTGCACAGTTTAATTGTGCTATTGAATTGAGAAAGGCCACGTGATATAATGTTTGTATTTTTAATGAATAAACACAGAAAAAGTACAAAAGGTGCATTAATTAGTTTTATCTGTTTTTATTTTTAATGAACAAACAAAAAAAAAAAAAAACAAATTTACACTAACAAAGTAGTTAAAATTGTTATGGCACTGAAAAAAATTTTTATTCAAAATTGATTCATTAAGAAAATTAAAATTACTTCACCCATTTAGGCGTTTGACCGCGGAGTTTGAGATAAAACTTGAATACGCCTTTAATTTTACATTATGTTAATGATACTCGTATTAAAAGTCATGTTATGTCACACGTGCGCGTCTTGAGATGTTCGATACCCTAGGTCGCAGAATTTAGAACTTCGCAAATTTGTCGCTTCCAATGCCTTGTGCGAGTTTCGCGATTAGTTCGAGGATGAACATAATGAAATTCTCCACAGGTCTAGGCTTAAGTACTTTTTTGTGGTCTACACTGAGTTAAGGCTCGAGCAGTTGCTGAAACCTTGAACCGATAGGATATTAATGAAGCCAACTCGTTCAAATATTTTATTTGAACTAACATTTGCTTCGCCAACAACATCGATTCAAACTTTAAAAAATTGGCTTGGCTCCGCCCTTTTTAGACTTAGTTTTTCACCACGATTCAGAAGCTGTAGCTCCGGTTATAATTCACGTATCGTAAAAAAACAAGTAAGGAAGGCTAAGTTCGGGTATAACCGAATATTACATATCCAGCTGAGAGCTTTGGAGACAAAATAAGGGAAATTCACCAAGGAAAATGGACCTAGGGTACCCTGGAATGTGTTTGTGTGACATGGGTATCAAATGGAAGATATTAAAGAGTATTCTGAAAGGGAGTGGGCCATAGTTCTACAGGTGGACGCCATTTCGGGATAACGCCATAAAGGTGGACCAGGGGTGACTCTAGAATGTGTTTGTACGAGGTTGTAATGAGTATTTTAAAAGGGAGTGATCCTTAGTTCTATAAGTGGACGCCTTTTCGAGATATCGCCATAAAGGTGGATCAGGTGTGACTCTAGAATACGTTTGTACATATGGGTATCAAGTGAAAGGTGTTAATGAGTATTTTAAAAGGAAGTGGGCCGTAGTTCTATAGGGAGACGCCATTTCGAGATATTCCCATAAAGGTGGACCAGGGGTGACTCTAGGATGTGTTTGCACTATATGGGTATCGAATGAAAGGGGTTAATGATTATTTAAAAGGGAGTGGGCCTTAGTTCTATAGGTGGACGCCATTTCGATATATCCCCATAAAGGTGGACCAGGGGTGACTCTAGAATGTGTTTGCACGATATGGGTATCAAATTAAAGGTATTAATAAGTGTTTAAAAAGGGAGTGGGCCTTAGTTGTATATGTGAAAACGTTTTCGATTTATAGACCAAAATGTGGACCAGGGTGACCCGGAACTTCATCTGTCGGGTACCGCTAATTTATTTACATATGTAATACCACGAACAGTATTCCTGCCAAGATTTCAAGGGCTTTTGATTCGCCCTGCATAACTTTTTCATTTTCTTCTACTTAATATGGTAGGTGTCACACCCATTTTACAAAGTTTTTTCTAAAGTTATATTTTGCGCCAATAAACCAATTCAATTACCATGTTTCATACTTTTTTCATATTTGGTATAGAATTATGGCATTTTTTTCATTTTTCGTAATTTTCGATATCGAAAAATTCGGCGTGGTCATAGCCGGATTTCGGTCATACCAAGATAAGGTGAGTTCAGATAAGTACGTGAACTAAGTTTAGTAAAGATATATCGTGTTAACCGCCAAGCGGAAGGACAGACGGTCAACTGTGTATAAAAACTGGGCGTGGCTTCAACCGATTTCGCCCATTTTCACAGAAAACATTTATAGTCATAGAATCGATGCCCCTACGAAATTTCACAAGGATTGGTAAATTTTTGTTCGACTTATGGCATTAAAAGTATTCTAGACAAACTAGATGAAAAAGGGCGGAGGTGATCTGAATGCCGTATTCATGACTGAGTGAAGTTGTTGCTCCCTCACTAAGGTAGGCACCTTATCGTTGGTGTGAGGGCTTAGCCGAGCTCCATAGCATCCGATTAGGAGGCGGAGCGATTTAGGACTGGCATCTACGCCGTTTCGCCTCATAGGAGGGCGTCTGGATATCGGATAACCAAAAACGGCCAACCCCCTAATCCAGGATGTTATGCGAATCGTGCCTATTGGACAATTTGCAGCGGGGGGATAAATACGGCTGTATTCGAAAGGATCCATTCCGATACATGCCACCTTGGGAAGTATTGAGCGCTTGGAGTGGGCTCATGAGGTAGTAGAATGGCAGAATGAGGAGGCAACGTTCAGCGAAAGACGACAAGCCTGTTTTGAATAGACATAAAGGACCCAGTCCCAAAGCCGCGAGGCAGGGTAGCCCCATAGACAAGGCAAGTAGACCTTAAGCTGTAGGACAGATGGGCCCCAATGGCGAGGTAACAACTACCTCGAAAGCTGCAAGTCAGAGGGGGACGTCAAAAGTTGCGAAGTGCCAACTACGGAAGTAGGAGATAAGCCAAAGGGAGATAACTCTAAGAGTACGGCTTTCTCGGGAGTCCTAAATGGAGGTAACGCTAAGACTCCGCCTTTTCCCGAGAAGATGAGTGTTGTGGCAAAGCAGTCACTGACTGTGGGGCTCGTTGATCGTAGCAATCCTTTCGGACAGATGACTACTGAAAGGTGGAGATCTGTAGAAAGCGAACTTATTTAATGTTTAAGATGATGCGGGAACAACCACGTAAGCCCCTTCCAACCTTTGATTCGAGGGATGGTATAATGGCGTGAAGATGATAGCATGCGACAACATCGCGAGCTTGCGGTGGCTGAAGGAAGTGGTTCCAAACTTCCAAAGACAAGGCACGAACGCGCGGTTGGTGGTGGATAAAGCGCAAATCCCCACGGTACCAAAAGTTAAAGTTATTATTATTTATTTTTTTATTGCTAACTTATAATTAAAATTATAGGCTAACGAAAACAGCTATAGCAACGCGGGCCATCAGCTACTGCTAAGTTTAATAGTTTGTATGTCTACGTGCTTAATTTCTTATGTATAGTTATAATGTTTTAAAATAAGATATGCTTTGAGGGCTGGGATTTGATAGCAGGGAATTTGGATTTTGGGTTAGTATATTTGTGTGTGTGTGTGAGTAGGGACATATTTGAGATAAATTGTTGTCGAATCTGTGCTGGTGTGTTAGTTTGGTGTGACATAATCTGAGGCGAATGAATTTGGTTAGATCTAGTCTGTGTGGGTCATCTTTGTGTGGGCGAAATTACGGTATGTTTGGATGCATGGTTGTAAAAAGTTAAAGTATGGATACCATGCGTGATGAAATCGGAGGATACACTGCGACTTCTGCAGAATCCAAGTAATGTTGCTGCTCAAAACTTGTTGCACTGCTCCGAATTTTTTTCTTTTAATTTTGTTTTAATTGACTTCAATCTTAAAGAAGAAACGGCTGCTGTTTTTTTACATACACACAGAGAAAAACTATTGTAAAATTAACTTAAAATCGCGTATACCACAACTTAAACCTAGGTATAATTAACCTACTAAGCTTTTTCATCACCTTAATAAATAATAAATAAATTAGGTAATAAATTGCCTAAGCTTTGTTCCCATTTTCGAGCATAAATTGTGTAAGTACTTTGGTAGGATATACAAATTTCTAGGGCCCCATAAAAAATTCTTTAACTAAGTCAACTTTGTTCGATTTACAATTGTTTTTTTCTCTGTGTGTATATATTTTATAAAAAGCTTTCAAGGTTCGAAACGAGCTCAAGGCCAGAACAATAATTCCCTGCAATGATTATTGTGTTTTTAATTTTTCTATAATTGCAAAATTGTATCTCGCTAATGCAACAGATGGCGCAACGCTGATTAAATATAGTTGGTAAAAAGGAATAGAAGTAGCAATTTATCAGTCAAACCATACCCGCTGTACAGTTAAATGGTTAGCGCAGCGTGCCTAAAGCGTACTGATGATGAAGGCTTAGCACCCTTCGAAATGGATCTATCTGCGCAGCTATGGCAGGTTGTCTGAAAAATTTTCTACTTACTATTCCAAAAACGAGATAAAATTTTTCAATTATAGAAAAATAAAAAAAAAAAAGCAATAATCATTGTAGGGAATTATTGTTCTGGCCTTGAGTTCGTTTCGAACCTTGAATCCTTTATCAATAGGCCGATAAAATAAAAACAGTTGTTTATAAAAAGCGTAAGTTTTTTTGGGGCTGCAATCGGATGCTCGTTAATGAAGCCCTGGGTGAAAAGGAAAAATGTATTATTTTATTAAACAAAGTTGCAATATTTTTGTGAAATTGGTATTTATATTATTATTGGCAGTTTCAATAGGAATATAGAAATTGGATATAAATATATACATATGTAGCAACAAAAAAACATTCTTTTTACCCACTACCCATAATATATTTCGTTTTAAATGTGAATATTTCAATTTTTTCACAAGAGGGTGTGAGTTATAATTTTAAGGATATTGGCCTAGATAAATGAAATTTGAGTCGGGGTCTAGACAATTCTTATACGCAGTGAACCAATAGCCGTTGATATAATTGTGAAACTTGGCGAAAGTTTTGTTCACGGCTTCATATTTAGATCCGATACAAACCGGTTTACGACCAAACCCACTTTTTTAAATAAAGTAACTCACAGGTTTAATCTTAAAAAAATTTATACACTGGAACAAATTAGACTGCTAAAATAACAAATTAGGTTGTTCGTGAATTAAGAGACATTTAGTAAAATTGATCGTATTATGTTAAATTCAACCGAGTTCTTTGTAAAGATAACAAATTTGTTTATTTCCTTCAAAAGAAGAAAAACGGTTAGTCTCGAATTAAAAATGTTCTGTAGAAATAAAAGATTCGCAATTATTCTAACTGATTTTTCTGTTAAAAGAACTAATTTCATTGGTCATATCAACACCGAACCACTCTCAATACTATGCGAATCTATTAGCTAATTTTAAAGAGAAACTTACGCTTACGGCGCCCCCTTGTTCTTATGACTATCGTGCCGCAGAAATCTCTGTCACATCAACAGCACTGTTATTCTCTGTCACATCAACAGCACTGTTATTCTAATGTTGACGGAAATATGTTAGTAGCGTTCCATTATGAGGTGGGTTTTGTCTAAGGCTGGGGTAACGCTCAGTCAATCCAGAGTCGAGTAAAGGTCCCACAAACCCCTACTGAATAAATACACGATATCTATGTGTTACGAACACACGCACACACGGCTGGAGATATTAGGCGGGTAGCAGCTTTCCTTCGCAAGATGGCGAGGGGGCAGAGCGGCGGCTAACGGTCGTCGTGGCAGCGGCGTGACGGATGCAGCAGCTTAACGGCAGTAGGACGGCGAACGACCAACGGTCGTCGTAGCAGCGGCGGGACGGATGCAGTGGCTTAACGGCGGTAGGATGGCAGACAGCCAACGGTCGTCGTAGCAGCGGCGTGACGAATGCAGCGGCTTATCGGTGGTAGGATGGTGAACGGCCAACGGTCGTCGTAGGAGCGGCGTGACGGATGCAGCGGCTTAACGGCGGTAGGATGGCGAACGGCCAACGGTCGTCGTAGCAGCGGCGTGACGGATGCAGCGGCTGAACGGCGGTAGGATGGCGAACGGCCAACGGTTAGTGTGGCAGCGGCGGCACCAGCAAGGCGGGGTGGGCACGGCGGTAGTATGGCGGACGGCCAACGGTCGGCGTAGCACCGGCGGCACCAGAGGGGCGACGGCAACGGCGGTGGGCTTCGGAGCGCGTACCTGGGCCGGGGAGAGAGGGGAAGTAGTCTGGCGATGGTGTTTCCCTGGACAGCGGCGGCTCGTTCCGGGCGGGTCGGTTGACGGTATCGGCGGGATGGGATTGATCGATAGCCTTCGGCAGGATCGGTAGTCCGCGGGGTCGGTCATCTGGGGAAGAGATTGTGAGGACTCGTTAGTGCCGGTTCACCGCTGGACACCCCGCCTCCCTACTTGCACACTAGTAGAAGGTGCGTAAGGGGGCGGAGTTGTACCAGCCGGGGCACCGTGGGTCGACCCGTGGGCGGAGGGGAAGTGCACCTTAACGGCACAGCGGTAGCCCCTGTGCGCACGCATTGGCTCACGGCTGAACCCAGAGCTATGGAGAGGGTTCGTGCGGTCGTTCGGGCAGCGGGTCATTCCTTACCAGACCAGGGCGACGGAGGGAAAAGTAGCCCGAAGACACCACTCTCGTCGTCCTGGTGCAGCAAGGGGTGACTCGCGCCACGGCCGCACCCTCTTCTCCCTAGCTAACTAGTGGGAGTGGTCCCACCGCTCCGGCCAGCCTATTAAACCAGAGCTGAGGGGTCATTGAGGCGGCGGGCCGCTCAAGCACCAAGGTGGGCGACGGAGGGAAAAGTAGTCCGAAGACACCACTCGCGTCGTCCAGCCCTGGTGGAGGGTGACACGCGCCATGACGGCGCCCCTGCCACGCAGCCCGAGCTGAGGGGGGAAGGGGGTATTTGGTCATTGAGGCAGCGGGCCGCTCAAGCACCAAGGTGGGCGACGGAGGGAAAAGTAGTCTGAAGACACCATTCGCGTTGTCCTGCCCTGGTGGAGGGTGACCCGTGCCATGACAGCGCCCCTTCCACTCAGCTAGCTAGCCGAAGTGGATATTTTGTCTTTAAAAAGACAACCACTCCCGCTGGCTCACCTGTGAGGACTGAATTGCAAAAATGCAAATTTGATGTTTATATGGGTGGTGCCGCAAACTGGTTGAGAAGCTAACACACCATTATTGTGATTTTCATTGGTTTGATATCAGTGGTTGTTGACTATGCTATATAAGAATAAGTACAAGTGGTTGTTGGTTATGCTATAGAAAAATAAGTACAGGGAGGTTCAGGTTTAAGTGAATAGGGAAATACAGGGGGTTACGTTATTGTAACGCTACGTTACAGTCCCCCTCTCACTTCGGTTGACGGAAAGCTGCGGTGGGGAAA
The DNA here is from genome assembly GCF_040869045.1 of Eurosta solidaginis. NCBI lineage: Eukaryota > Metazoa > Arthropoda > Insecta > Diptera > Tephritidae > Eurosta > Eurosta solidaginis. Next base: position 10,051,922 of record NC_090322.1, read on the forward strand.
GATGGATCTCCAGGCATGGCCTAGGTCTTATGCCGGTGTGTATGTGGGCGAAGCACTTTATTAATTATTTTTTTCTTTTTTTTCTCAAAAATATACAGAGTCTTTCCACTTATATCTAACAGAGTTTATATTCCTAATTCATTTGTATAACGTAAGAATAATTACATTTCATTGTTCTTAAAACTAACAGAGTATATTTCATACAATTCATTATAATACATAATATTCTTCTTCTTCGTTTCCATCTTCCTCGGGTTGTGAATTCATCATGGCTATCAGGTATTCGGTAAAATGTGGCCCGAAAAAAATAGGTCCCCTTCGTGGTTTTGTTCGGTTGGCTCGCCACTGGTACTGCTCCCTCCGTGTGCACCCGCTCTGACATCGTTTTATTTCGCCGAAGTTTATGCCTGCTGCAGATGCTTTTATTCCCTCTTTTCTGACCATGTTTATTGCAAGTGCCATTTGTGGAATCTCCTAATCGCATGTGCGGTGGTCGCTCAGGAACGGTGCTAACGCTTTTCCGCCGAACTGCTTCCCATTGTCGGTGAGGAAGGTTTTCGGACAACCAAGTAAGTATATGACCTTTTCTTGTAGCGCTTTGAGCACGCTTGCCGTTTTTGCTTGGCGCGCCGGGATTAACTCCACCCACTTGTAGAATTTGTGGATCATGGCGAGGAGGTAATTGCTTCTTTGCTTGGAACGTGGTAGTGGTGGCACGAGGTCGATGGTTACTATTTTCCATGGCTGCGGCTATTGCATGGTTGCCAATAATCTCACCGGGCTCTTCTCTGTCGCTTTTTATTGTGTAAAATATGTCTGGTTTTTGTGTCGGTGTGTCGGTGTTTTGTAACGGGCGGTGGGAGAGCGTATTGAATATCGCGTTCGGCGCTCTTTTTCGGTACACTTTATTGCGGTTGTATTTTTGTATAGCCGGGTAACGGGGGTGGAAGGGTTGCTTCAGCGGTCGGTTATGTTTACGGATGGTCGCATGTTCGGCTGCGGTAATTGTGCTAACGGTTTTACTCAATCGCTTCTGGTGGTGCGCTGAAAAAGTTTCCTTCTCCGAATTTTGGCCATTGCTCACGTGTTCCCGGCTGGTCATTGCACATAGTGTGTCTAACTCGGCTGATCTTCTGGTCAAAGTGGCTTCTAACGGCTGGCCATATAGCGTGAGGGTGATTCCCCTTTCCCGTAAAAAGTCCATACTTAAGATCATCCGTTCTGCCAGGTTCGGGATGACGGACATCATTGTGTTGGTCGTTCGTCCTTGGTACGTAATCCTTGCTGTGTAGGAATTCGAACTATAGACACACGTCTGGTCTGCCAATTAGACGCTCCGCCTGTTAAGACGTGGTTTGATGTTGCTTCTCACCAGGTGATTTCGTATTGACTCATCGACGTATGAAAGGGTGGCGCCGGTGTCCAATAGCGCACGCACGCTCATGCCGTCGATGGTTATCGGTATATAGAAACGGTCATCTACTTGCATTTCGGCCGCGGGATCGCAGGCTGGTGGTTCAATAGGCTTCTGTGGCCGCACAAATAATGCTTGGCGGCTTCCTCTCACATAACTTAACGGTATCCTGGGTGTGTTGTTGTCGGTGGATTGGTTGGTCGAAGGGCATAGGCAGTCGCTGGAGAGGATGTTGTCTTGTCCACACCTGGAGCAGAACATTCTCCAGCAGCGCCTGCATTGGAAGCGGCGGTGTCCGCGTTCCTTGCAGCGCCAGCAGCACTTCTTGCTATCGTACTCCTTTTGAAGATGATACAGACTGTGGATCGCCTCTTTGTCCTGTTTCGCTTCCTCGCTTTTTAGCAGGTCATATTCCTCCGTTATTTCCAGGAGCTCATCAATCGTCTTAAACTCGCTGCGCTTGACGAAGAGGCGGTATTCAACGCGTAGGCCATCGTATATTCGCTCGAGGTGATTCTCCTTGCACATTGTCGGATGCTGGCGGACCAGCGTTTCCAATGCGAGGACGTAGTCCTTGGCTTTTTCTCGGCCTTGTTGCCTGCGTTTTCGGATGCCCTCTTCTAAATGTTGAAGATGACGCCTAGGCAGAAAAAAAAATTTCACCTCCCTTCGAAAATCGCTCCAGTAGTTGATTTGTTGCTTACGGATGCGGTACCATTGAAGTGCTTTGCCACGCAGCAGTTCCCGCAGCGTTAAGAGGAGCCGGTCGACGGGGATGCGGTAACATTCGGCGAACTCCTCTATTCTCTCCAGAAATTCGTGCAGCGACTCCTCTCCCGAAAAATGCAGATCCCAGTGGCGGACGGTATTCATTAGCTCACTGGTGCTCATTTCGTCTCGTTTCGGTTGCGCGCGTTCTTTCTCATGCGCATTCGAGAGGGAATTTTGTATCTGGATGGCAGTTATTGACTTGGTCGGTTGTGTTGGGGTAATGTTTAGTGTCGGCGTTGGTAGTTTAACTGGTTTCCCTTCGTCCTCTTCTACTTCCTTCTCCAACTTCTTCAGTAGGTCTTCACTTGATGTCCTCGTGCGTTTTGCTTGCACGTACGTGCTCAGTGCGCGGCGTAGATCGGCTACGGTTTGGCCTTCCACGGGAATGCTATGCTTCTTACACTCCTCTATCAGCCTCTCCCTTTTCAGTAAGTAGATCCAATTAAGTGAGTCGGTATTCAGCGTCGTAACTTCGGGGGCCGGTGTGTTTGTTGTTTCTGATGGTGTGTTCGTGTTGGTGATTGTTGTATTTGTTCTTCCACGGCTATCTGCGGAGGAGGGTCCCTACTCGGGCGCCATTTGTGAGGTGGGTTTTGTCTAAGGCTGGGGTAACGCTCAGTCAATGCAGAGTCGAGTAAAGGTCCCACAAACCCCTACTGAATAAATACACGATATTTATGTGTTACGAACACACGCACATACGCCTGGAGATATTAGGCCGGCAGCAGCTTTCCGTCGCAAGATGGCGAGGGGCGGAGCGGCGGCTAACGGTCGTTGGAGTAGAGGAGGTTCGGTAGGGCGGTTGAGCGGTCGGGTGACAGGCGGACTCGTACGGCGGTACGGAAGCAGCGGCGGGATAGAAGCAGCGGCTTAACGGCGGTAGGATGGCAAGCGGCCAGTGGCTAGTGTAGCAACGGCACACCCCCGCCTCCCTACTTGCACACTAGTAGAAGGTGCGTAAGGGGGGCGGAGTTGTACCAGCCGGGGCACCGTGGGTCGACCCGTGGGCGGAGGGGAAGTGCACCTTAACGGCACAGCGGTTGCCCCTGTGCGCACGCATTGACTCACGGCTGAAACCAGAGCTATGGAGAGGGGTCGTGCGGTCGTTCGGGCAGCGGGTCATTCTTTACCAGACCAGGGCGACGGAGGGAAAAGTAGCCCGAAGACACCACTCTCGTCGTCCTGGTGCAGCAAGGGTGACTCGGGCCACGGCCGCACCCTCTTCCCCCTAGCTAACTAGTGGGAGTGGTTCCACCGCTCCGGCCAGCCTATTAAACCAGAGCTGAGGGGGAGGGGTGCTTTGGGTCATTGAGGCAGCGGGTCGCTCAAGCACCAAGGTGAGCGACGGAGGGAAAATAGTCCGAAGACACCACTCGCGTCGTCCAGCCCTGGTGGAGGGTGACCCGCGCCATGACAGCGCCCCTTCCTCTCAGCTAGATAGCCGAAGTGGTTATTTTGTCTTTGAAAAGACAACCACTCCCGCTGGCTCACCTGTGAGGACTGAATTGCAAAAATGCAAATTTGATGTTTATATGGGTGGTGCCGCAAACTGGTTGAGACATTTACAAAGTACCAGTTTGTTACGCAATTAATAAAAGTGGCATCGCTACTGGAATGATTTACACACACACCTTATTGGGTTCGCTCGTTTTTCGGCGTGCTCGAAATTAGGCACGCATGCTGGTCTCTGATGTCGACAGCCGTCAGCTCCTTTGTTTTCTTTTCTTCGTAATTGAAAATGTTATACTTCTGAAGCTTTCGCACAACATATGTATAAAAGTTCATAAAATGGCTTCATTTATCAAAGTAAAAAGTGGTAATATAATCAAATTTATAGAAATTAGACAAGTTATCGATGATAATACGGAGGAAATTGCAACTGATGACATAATATATTCGGGTAAGTTAAAAAAGTACAACAAAGTAAAAAAATACATAGAGTGAGTCAATTAAGTTTAGGTACAAAAGCATTTCCCCGAATTAAGCTTTATTTTCTTCATTTAAAGTAAACAGTAAACATTTTCACTTGTAATTGAAACATTCAATTGTAGAGCTTCTTTGGGGGAAAATGCCTTTGTAGGTACCTAAACTGAATGGCACACTATATGTATGTACTTTTCTCTTTTCGTGAACCATTTCTTGCAGTTGGATTGGCGTTTGATTTTCGCGAGAACGCGGTGCTTACATTTCGCGACCGAGATAGAGCAAATATCGAAAACGACCACCTCCACCAAATTGTGCAGCAATACGGCAAATGCAGTTGTTTTTTACTTGAAGTTTTCACTAGCGGTAAGACATTTTTTATGCAATAATTGTGAATTTGTTATTTAATGCATGATATTGCATTTAATAATATATGCAGGTATGTACATTTATGGTTACTTTGATTTTTATGTTTTTATATGAAGAAAGTATTTCTAAATCTTTGGTAAAAACTTCGGTATTTCAAATCCACAGCGCTGCCTTTGAGGCACATCTGCGAAGCGGAGATTATTCACACATTTTGAGAGAATATAGTGATGTGGAACTCATACAGACTCTTCAAGAAGTCTACTGGTTCGAGAGGCGGTATCTTTTATCTTTGGAAATTACCCTACAAAAACGCAGAAATTAACAACTGCAGAGTCTATTATTGCCCTTTTTCCAAATTACAAAATTGAAGGAAGCACATATGGTGGAATCGTAAGTATTTGTTCGTGAATTCGGGAAATGACGCAGTAAAATATGAAAGCATCAGTTTTTTGCATTCACGAAGCAGCACCATAGTTGTCTGCTTTCATTTTCGTCATACGTCATACTTAATTCTTTAATTTAAACTTTCAGGAGCTTTTCTACAATCGTATCGATAACACTGGGTATTTGTCCTCGACACTAAAAAATTTTAATTCGAAAAGGCGTAAAACTTAGGGAAAATCAGAAGATATTGCAGAAGCAGTTTGCGCGAGCAATGATGAAATCTTTCCAATGAAGACATCGAATTTTTCAAAAATTGCATTGTGAGCGAACAGAGAGATACTATAAAAGAAAGACTGGCAAAGACAATAAAAGGTCGTCAGAAATTTTGTTCAGCGAGTACAGCAATTTTTTCACAGTTTAGATTTTTTCTGTTTGATGCAACATTGGCAATTAATGACAAAATATTCACTTTTGTATTTATTCGTTGCATCTCGTTTAAGTGTTCATGAATGCAATTGTTATTTCTTGTTATTATATCATTATTACAGATTTCTTTTGATTTTGAGTTGCAATACGGAGAAAATAGCAAATATTTACTGCAGAAATGGGAAAATTACTCAGCTTTCGCAAAGGAAATATATCACGAGTCCTCTGGAGTTCAAGATCCTATAAATAATGGTAAACTTTATACATCTTTGATATTATTCAATACCAGGCGTAACGTTTTTGTATATTTTAAGGTTGGAATTCCGAAGTACAACCCTTTCTGTAGTTACTAAAACTCCTGCCCTCAACTGCAGCGAAGTGTAACTTGGCGAAAAGGGTTTCATATAAAGTCTCTGAAAGCAATTTTATTTCATTTGCAAACCACAACTCGCCTATAGAAGAAGTAGCCGCGTCCTCACGTCAACCTTCTTTACTTGCTGTTGGGCCTAACAAAATAGCGATAACTCAGTATTTTGTAATCGTTGATGGTAAGATGCTAAGTCTGACTACGTCGTTCAGTTTTGTTGAAGCATTTTATGCATATTTCAAAACATTTTACATATTTAGTATTAAGTTTGATCCGACTCTAACAAGATTTCTAAATTTTTTTGCTAAATACATTTACGAAATAGAAAAAAGTTTTAAATCTAGTAAGAGACAAATTGAAGTAAACTGTAAATTTATTAAAAAATTTGACAGCCTTAAAAGATACGAAAGTACTTTATAAGTATTGCTAAAATGTATTTCTGCTCTTTTTGCAACGAAGTATTTGACACTACTGCTTTTGTCATATTTCATTTGAAACATATTAATTTTTTATCAGAATCAAAAGGAATTATATTAAACTGTATAAAATCAAAGAACTGTAAGAAAACTTTTTGCACATTTAGCGGGCTTAAAAGACATGCTGAACATTGCTCTGTCGGTGTTAATGCAAGCGATGTATTTAATGTGACCTCAGATCTCATACCAGCATTAAATATCTTAGATGAAGAATTACCAAAAGAAGCTGATTTTGTGTCAAGCGATGTAACGCATCGCTCAAAGCAATTTTGGAACGATTTCAATTTGAAGATTCAATACAAGCATCGTTTTCGAATTTTGCAAAACACTTAATGGCATCTGGAATGGCAGAAAGTAACGTAAATTACATTTTTAGTTCGCTTGAGGAAATTGTAGGTACTCTTTTCACACATTCGAAGCTTTTCTTAAAAATAGACATAGTGAAGTTAACTCTACTATTTTAAAAGAAACATTTCATAGCTTTGGTTCATGTGTTACAAACCGTATAAAGAACTTTTGAAGTAACTACAAAAGAAGCGAAATGTACAAAAAAGATGAGTTCTATGTAGAACCAGTTTCAAAGCCTCTGGGTGGTAGATGGGACATCAAGACAAATAGAAATAGCAACGAATCTTACAAAGAATACTTAGAATGCACCTTCCAATATGTACCAATCTTAGAAACTATAAAAACCCCTTTTATAAATGAGTCATTTAAAAACTTGTACAATAATAAAAGCCATACATGCAAAGATAGTGTTTATGTTAATTATTGCTGCTCGAAAAATTATAAGCAGTCTATGCTATTTCAAAGCAATGCAAATGCGTTACAAATCCAACTTGTTTACGAAGAGTTCGAAGTAGTAAATCCTTTGGGGAGTAAGACTGGGATTCATAAAATCGGTGCAATTTATTTTTCAATTAGAAATTTACCATACGAGTTCTTTTCACAGTTAAGAAACATATATTTAGTCGCTCTTTTTTTTGTACTGATTTAAAAAACGAATGTACAGATTTCAATATGATATTGCAGCCTATTGTAAAAGATCTTAAATATCTTGAAGAAAAGGGGATTAGCTTGGATGGTTACAACATAAAAGGCACATTAGTTAGTGTGCCGCACGACAATTTGGGAGCAAATATCTTATCTGGCTTCGCGTCGTCATTTAGAGCAACTTTTTATACTCAGCTGAGCAGATATCACAGAGTATATTAACTTTGTTCGCATAACGGTAATCCGTAACGGCATAAGCTAATCGAGATAGATATAGACTTCTATATATCAAAATGATCTGGGCGAAAAAAGAAATTAATTTAGCCATGCCCGTCCGTCCGTCCGTAAACACGATAACTTGAGTAAATTTTGAGGTATCTTGATGAAATTTGGTATGTAGGTTCTTGGGTGCTCATCTCACATTGCTATTTAAAATGAACGAAATCGGATTACAACCACGCCCACTTTTTCGATATCGAAAATTTCGAAAAACCGAAAAAGTGCGATAATTCATTACCAAAGACGGATAAAGCGACGAAACTTGGTAGGTGGGTTGACCTTATGACGCAGAATAGAAAATTAGTAAAATTTTGGACAACGGGCGTGGCACCGCCCACTTTTAAAAGAAGGTAATTTAAAAGTTTTTGAAGCTGTAATTTGGCAGTCGTTGAAGATATCATGATGAAATTCGGCAGCAACGTTACTACTATTACTATATATGTGCTAAATAAAAATTACCAAAATCGGATGAAAAAAAAATTTTTTTAAGTAAAATTTTAACAAAAAGTTTAATATCTTTACTGTATATAAGTAAATTATGTCAACATTCAACTCCAGTAATGATGTGGTGCAACAAAACACAAAAATAAAAGAAAATTTCAAAATGGGCGTAGCTCCGCCATTTTTCATCTAGTTTGTCTAGAATACCTTTAATGCCATAAGTCGAACAAAAATTTACCAATCCTTGTGAAATTTCGTAGGGGCATAGATTCTATGACGGTAACTGTTTTCTGTGAAAATGGGCGCTATCGGTTGAAGCCACGCCCAGTTTTTATACACAGTCGACTGCCTGACCTTCCGCTCGGCCGTTAACACGACAACTTGAGCAAAAATCGATATAAATCGAAAATTACGAAAATTGCGAAAAATGAAAAAATTCCATATCAAATATGAAAAAGGGATGAAACATTGTAATTGGATTAGTTTATTGTCGCATATAACTTTAGAAAAAAATTTGTAAAATGGGTGTGACACCTACCATATTAAGTAGAACAAAGTGAAAAAGTTCTGCAGGGCGAAATCAAAAACCCTTGCAATCTTGGCAGGAATACTGTTCGTGGTATTACATATATATATAAATTAGCGGTACCCGGCAGATGATGTTCTGGGTCACCCTTGGTCCACATTTTGGTCGATATCTCGAAAACGCCTTTACATATACAACTAAGGGCCACTCCCTTTTAAAACCCTCATTAATACCTTTAATTTGATACCCATAAAGTACAAACAGATTCTAGAGTCACCCCTGGTCCACCTTTATGGCGATATCCCAAAATGGCGTCCACCTATAGAACTATGGCCCAGTCCCTTTTAAAATATTCTTTAATACCTTCCATTTGAAAACAATGTCATACAAACACATTCCAAGGTTACCCTAGGTTCATTTTTGTACATGGTGATTTTCCCTTATATTGTCTCCAAAGCTCTCAGCTGAGTATATAATGTTCGGTTTTACCCGAACTTAGCCTTCCTTACTTACTATTGTAGAATTTGCACGATGAAACGCGATACTGCACAAAAATCTGTGATAGAACATTTAAGCCTATTAAGATTGCGGTCCCAGTATAACGATTTGTTTAGTTTAAATAAAATGAAGTTTTTAATGACCTAAAAGAATCAAAAGGAATCAAACACTTTTGTAAATTAAATGAGTTAAACTACTTTCATATAATAGACAGTAATAACGTAGATTTGATGCATGACGTTCTTGAGGGAGCTGTTCCTTTTGTTCTAAAACATTTTTTTAAAACAGCAATACATTTGAAATATATTAGCGCTGCAAAAATAAACAGTAAAATAAGATTCTACAATTATGGATTTCTTCAAAAAAAAAAAATAAAAATATTTGCTCACAAATAACTGTTGACAAATTAGGTGCATCACTCGGTCTCACGGCATCTCAAAACTTATGTGTTATATTACACTTGCCATTAATATTTTTTCACTTTCAAGAAAAACCACATTTGTGGGAGGGTATTACTTCTTTACTCCAAATAATCAGAATTACAATGTCGCCAGTTATTGAAGAAAAAGATATAGAGATTTTAAGTGAAACAATTAAATCTCATTTATCTTGCATTGTAGAACAATATAACTTAAGCCTTTTGCCGAAACTTCATATGCTAACCCATCATCCCTCGGTGATTATAAAGCTAAGTCCTGTTGTACATTCTTGGACAATGGGGTACGAAGCTAAACGTCGAGACTTTATCAAGCAAGCGTCTGAACAATTATATAAATGTTTGTAAAACGTTAACTTCTAGGTACCAAAAAAACTTTAGTTATTTTCTTGAACAGATGACGACGGAAAAAACAGCTTCTTTTGGAAAATTAAAAATAAAAGCAACTTCAATTTTAGAACCGGAAATTAAAAATTACTTATTTGAAAATCAATATATCAATATCAAAATTTATACAACAAATCGTGTAGAGATTAAATATGGGTTTTCCTACAGATGTAACTTTTATATGTATATATGGGAAAAGAAAATACCGATATAAAAAAATTTGGCCTTATAAAAAATATATATGTAGTCAATGGTGAAATAAATTTCCATTTATTGATTTATTTGTGTACATTTTTCAATCCACTTGTACCGGAAATTCATATATGATTAAATTTAATTCATTAAAATTTTATCGGCCTTATGAAGCTTATGAACATAATGATAAGTTATATGTAATGATACCTCTACTGTTACCTGAAGAATTGTAATAATTTTAATAAATAATTGAATAAAAATGAATTTGAATGAAAATCAAGTTTCTGTTTTTATACCAACATTGGACTAAAACGTAAACTTCTTTGGCTTAAATTTTAGCCATCGAAGTGTAATTTTGAGGTAAGTTTGGGCTGAATGGTAAACATCGCTGTTGTTAATTTTAGAGAAGTAAAATACTATTTTTAAACCAATCTCAGGATCAGAGTTAAACTTCCTCGGTTTTGTTTTTATACATGTAAGGTCTAAAATAAAGTATTTTCAGTTATAATATTTAGAATTATTATTTACTATATTTAACCAAAAACAGGCTTTAAAATTAAACCACTCGAGGTTTAAAAAATGGAACGACTCCTGATTAAAATTTAAACCCAGAAAGGCTAAAAATTGTTTGAATTTTTCAAAGTTTAAACTTTAGTATTTTTTCGGTCGAGTCATATATACAGACCAAGAAAGTTTAAATTTAAGTCCAAAATTTTTAACAGTGTACAGCGTTTGAATTTCTACAATAAGTCAATACTATTGCATATAACTCAAATGATTCTTCATCCCCGTAGGTCCCCCTTACATATAATGACGATCACAAGGAGGGAGTTGTATGAGGTGTTGGTTGCAAAACATGACCAAAAGCAAAAGGATAAAGCCGTTTTAGACCAGGTGTGTACTGTTTTAGGGAGGGAGTAAATAGAGGCGAGGGATTGTATGATGAATGCTGCAGTAAAGTTCGAATTTTTTTATCAAACTTTGTATGAGATGGATTCAAGTGAATTACACCAAAGTTAATTTTCTTGGAAAGTTTGCTTCATGGTTTGAAGAAGATAAGAAATTTAAATATAGGTATGTTCAATTGTGAACAAACGAACAAGATAAGGCTATAAGAAAGTTTTTGTTTGGGGTAAATTCAAAATTTTTGGAGGGGGTCCAACCCCCAAACCCCCACCTCATTTCGCCTATCCTCACTAAAGGGGGGTAAGGCGCATAAACATATACACTTGGTTTGAATGAAATATATTCATTTTTCAGTGAGTTATTAATTTTTCGCGCCTAAATCATGCAAAAATGCCACTGTGCCACTGGATGTGGAAATAGCCCGAAATGAGTTTGACGGGATCCCGAAAACTATCCATAAAAGATGCCGGAAGGGTCCTCAAATAATCCCGAAGTAGTCGTGAGACGACCCTGACGGAATCCAGGACGAATCCCGAAAACCCTCCAGAAATGATGCCGGAAGGGTCCCCAAATGATCCCGAAAAATTCCCGAAAACCCCATAGTAATTATCCCGAAATACCCTGACGGGGCCCGAAAACCATACAGTAATGATCCCGGAAGGGTCCCGAAAAGATCCCGAAATGACCCTGATGGGATCCCGGACTGATCCCGAAAATTATCCAGAAATGATGCCGGAAGAACCCAAAATGATCCGAAAGAGTCCCGAAATTACGGGATCACGGCTTGATCCCGAAAACCATCCAGAAATGATGCCGGAACGGGCGCAAAATGAACCTGAAATAGTCTCGAAATATAGCCGAAATGACTCTGACGGGATCCCGGACGGATCCTGGATTGATCTCAGAAGGGTCCGCAAATGATCTTGAAATAGTCAGAAAAAGTCACGAAATGACCCCGACGGGATCTCGGCCGGATTACGATATATAATCTCGCCAGCAGAGACTTGGCAGTTATTTTCTTACTCAGGCATTAATGGACGCAGGAACTTTCCTGTAAATTTGCCAGTAATAATGCCAATGCTCTCTGTGACCGGCTCTCTTCTCCTTCTCGTAAGAAAATATGCGAAGTCTTCACAAATTCTGTTTGCTTCGAAGACTCTCTCTTTCACTTCTCTCTACACCTAACACGACTCTTAAAACTTGTAGTTTTTATACTCAGCGTGCTTTGCACACAGAGTATATTAACTTTGATTGGATAACGGTTGGTTGTACAGGTATAAAGGAATCGAGATAGATATAGACTTCCATATATCAAAATCATCAGTATCGAAAAAAAATTTGACTGAGCCGTGTCCGTCCGTCCGTCTGCCCGTTAACACGATAACTTGAGTAAATATTGAGATATCTTCACCAAATTTGGTACACGTGCTTATTTGGACCCAGAATAGATTGGTATTGAAAATGAGCGAAATCGGATGATAACCACGCCCACTTTTTATATATATAACATTTTGGAAAACACAAAAAACCTAATTAGTTGGTAAATAAAACACCTAGAATGTTGAAATTTGACGTGTGGACTGATATTGAAACTCTTGATAAAAATTTGAAAACAAATTTTAAAATGGGAGTGGCACCGCCCACTTGTGATATAATTTTACAAATATTATTAATCATAAATCAAAAATCGTTAAACCTATCGTAACAAAATTCGTCAGAGAGTTTGTCTTTACTATAAGGAATGCTTTGAAGAAAAATTTACGAAATTGGTTAAGGACCACGCCCTCTTTTATATACAAGATTTTTAAAAGGGTCGTGGACGAATAAAATAACCTATATCTTTGCAAAAAAGAGCTTTATATCAATGGTATTTCATTTCCCAAGTGGATTTATTCAAAAAAATAGGAAAAACTCCAAATTTAAAAAAATGGGCGTGGCACCGGCCCTTTTATGACTAAGCTATTTTCTATGTTTCGGGAGCCATAACTCGAAGAAAAATTAACGGATCGTAATAAAATTGGGTACACGAATTTTCCCTATATCAGGAAATATTTCTAGAAAAAATGGACGAGATCGGTTAAAGACCACGCCCAGTTTTATATACAAGATTTTTAAAAGGGTTGTAGATGAAAATAATAAGTTATATCTTAGCGACAAAGAACAATGTATCAATAAAATTTTACTTCCTCAATTGAATTATAACATTAAATTGGAAAACACTAACATTTTTGAAAGTGGGTGTGGCACCGCCCCTTTTATGACTAAGAAATTTCCTATGTTTCGGGAGATATAACTCGAAGAAAAATTAAAGCTTTAACTTAGCAAAAAATAGTTTTGCATCAATAATATTTCACTTATCAAGTTTTATTGTAAGAGGAAAAGGGGAGACAGTTTTTTTTAAACGGGCGGTGCCACGTGTTATGTAGAAAAGTGATTTATCTGAAATGAAATGTACAATTGAAGCTCACGCTGAGTATATAATGTTCGGTTACACCCGAACTTAGATACCTTTACTTGTTTTACTTAAAAACAAATTTAATAAAATGTTCATCTAAAAATAAATTACATTCAAGTTCTGCAACTGAGTAGCGGTCTTCTGTCGCAAAAAAAAAAACAAAAAAACATCATCAGCTACTAATCCACTACAAAGTCTTTACTAATGAGTGACTGCAGGTTAAATTGCTTATATCCTCTTATATAGCCGGCAGACATCGCGAGCTATTAAAGCATTTGAAAGTGAACGCGTACGAGTATTTCGCGCCTATAAGGAGCAAGGTGTGTGTGCAAGGCCACATGTGTCTGACACCCTGTGGCGCTTTTTACTCGCACCTTTTGTGTGATAATCCGCTTTTTAATGTAGTTGAATGAAATAATTGCTTTTTTTGTGTCTTTTGTTTTTTTACGGTGACTGCTGCGTACGAGTAAAAGCTTATGCGGCAAGTCACAAATGATTATAATCCTTTAATGATAAAAATATGTGACTGCGCGAACAAAGTACACTTTTTTTTAATTTTACCCAATGCATGTTTGAGTGTTACTTAAGAATGTAATGAAGGAAACTTTTTTGTGTTTTTATTGAGTAGGCAATAGTATTATTTCACTCACATAACACTCAACTGCAATTCTCAGCAGGTTTATGAAGTCGCTTTAATATATAATAAGCAGTTGTCTGTAGAGTATAGGCTGCCGTTTCGATATGTTGTTTTTGTAACGATTATTTTGTAACGATGCCGTCTAGCCCGACTATCTCAGGATAGATTACTCGTAATAATAGAAAAAGAGAAAGTAATAAACGAAAAGTTAATAAAAGTCGAAAAATCAATAACAATCGAGAAAAGAGAAATAATCGAAAAGCGTTATTAAGGGAAAAGCAGCCGCGACTAAAACAATCGCGAGCACTAAATGAAAAATCCGTAGAAATCTAAATGACAGTAAGATAAAATAATTGAAATGTTAAAAATAATCGAAGAAGCCGCAATAATTAAGAAAGCCAAGATAAGTAATAATCGATACACCAGTAAAAATCTAGAAAAGAGTACTAATCGGAAAATCAATAAATATTTAAAAATCAACAATAATCGCAACATTTAAAATCCAATAATTAAGGAAAAATTAACAATAACCGAGACCCCATGATTGCAAAATCTGTGATAATCGAGAAATAAATGGCAGTTCGAAAAAATAATAATTATCGGAAAGTCAGTAATTATCGAAAAATAAATAATAATCGAGTATACAGTAATAAGGAAAAACACAGTATTAATTGAAATATCTGCAATCGTAAAGTCGTGTATAACCTAAAACCCCATCATTGTCGAGAAACCAGTCGCAATTGATGGACCAATAATAATAGAACCGGCCACCGTGGTGTGATGGTAGCGTGCTCCGCCTACCACACCGTATGCCCTGGGTTCACAACATCAAAATTTTAGAAATAAGGTTTTTCAATTAGAAGAAAATTTTTCTAAGCGGGTTCGCCCGTCCGCAGTGTCTGGCAAGAGCTCCAAGTGTATTTCTGCCATGAAAAGGTCTCAGTGAAAACTCATCTGCCTTGCAGATCGGAAAAGGGCAAAATAATCGAATGGATAATTAATCAATAACTTGTCGCGAAATGAGCATTATTGAAAAATATGCTTAAAAGGAAAGATCATAAATAACCAAAACAGCAGTAATAATCGATGAATCATTAAAAATTGAGAAATCAATAAAAAATCTGCAAATTAGTGCAATCAGTGGCACATATGTGCAATAATAGAAAAATCAGTGATAATTGAAATAATTATTAAACGCGAAATTAATAACAATCGAAAATCAGATGCAATCATAAATAATAACTAATCGTAGTAATGAACATATCAATAGCGGCAGTTCTTTGTCTATTATGGAAAGCGCCAAATTTGCTCTATAAAAATTCATATTTAAAATCCCTTATATTTAAGGTATCGCCCATATTTGTGTGTTGGGTTTAAGTTAGCATGCAGCCATAAACGCTGCAAAAATAAGTGCGAATGTGTGAAATAAGGAAATTAGCTGTCAGTAATATACTTTTCCGTTTGAATTAAAAAATATATATATATATACCAATAAAAATAAAAGAAGCTGCAGGTATAAAAAATGAGTTCAGGGAATAAGTAAATTGAATAAATGAGAGGAATGCAGCAAAAAAGTAGTAATAAGGTCGTACGAATGATAAAAGTAGAGATGATTATTTGCGGAGGGTGGACCCGTGTGCAGAAGTCCACGAAAGTGGGGAAAGCTTCTGACCGCCTTTCACCTGGGTTTGGCCAGAGCGATTCTTTTGCATGCGGTTCAAGCAGCTCACTACTGCCGGTCGATTGCGGCCAAGTATCCTCTGGGTAGCCGCTAAACATCCGTTTAGCGGTGAGCTAATGTGAGAAGGCGACAACCTGGCTAGGCCACTCTGACATAATCGGTTTAAAGGCTAGCCGGGGGAGATCTCATCAGCAGCGTCTGTACACCTCTAGGTGCGGCTGCAAGCGGGCGTCTGTCTTAAAGCAAGCGGCTCGCTATATAAACGTGCAAGTAATATTTTCACCCCCGCTGAGCGGGTTGTGCGCTGGGCTTGGGACCCGCCACGTAAAACCATACTCCAATGAAATATAACAACAAGCCTCGGATAAATACGCTCTCTATTGATGACGACCATGGCAAACGTTTGAAGGACAATGAATTGAGGGCATGCACCTGGAACGTCTGCCCTCTGATTGGGATTGGTGCAGATGCCCGGCTGGTTGATGTCCTCGTCAAAGCAAAAAAATCTGACATCACCGCCATCCAAGAAATGCGTTGGACGAAGCAAGGAAGAAAGAAGATCAAAAATTGTGACATCTATTGGAGTGGCCATACGAATAAGCGCAGTTTCGGCGTCGGGTTCGTGGTGGCAGAGAGACTTTGTCGCCAAGTGCTGGCGTTCACACCTGTGGGCGAGCGTCTCGCCGCTATCCGAATAAAAGCAAATTTTTTTTAATATATCCTTCATCTGCGCCCATGCGCCGACAGAGGAGAAAGACGATGAGGTGAAAGACACTTTTTATGAACAATTAGAACGCACATACGAGCGCTGCCCCCGTCACGATATAAAAGTCGTGCTTGGCGACTTTAATGCCAGGGTGTGCAAAGAAGGTGTTTTTGGCTCTACAGTCGGAAAGTTCAGCCTACACAATGAAACTTCTCCTAACGGACTGAGGCTGATTGACTTTGCCGGTGCTCGAAACATGGTCATATCCAGCACGAAGTTCATGCATAAGAAGATACATCAAGCTACATGGCTGTCTCCTGATAGAAATACTCGCAATCAAATCGATCACGTTGTGATAGACGGACGGCATGCCCCCAGTGTTTTAGATGTACACACAATCCGAGGACCTAACATCGACTCGGACCTTTATCTTGTTGCAGCCAAAATACGCACCCGCCTCAACGCGGCTAAAGCCAAGGAACAAAAAACACAAGGAAAGCTAGACGTCGGAAAGCTTCAATCACAACAGACTGCCAATGATTTCGCAACTCGACTTTCACACCTGCTCTCTGAGAGCACAACTCATCCTGAAGGAATACAGGAGAAGTCGGAGCATATCTCCAAAGCTCTTCGACCTGCCGCCGAGGAAAAAATTGGTTACCGGCGGCCACAAAGAAAACAACTGGTACGATGAAGAATGCCGCATTGCAACCGAAAGAAAAGATGCTGCCTACAGGGCTACGTTAAAAGCGAGCGCGACAAGAGGAACGTGTGAACGCTATCGTTAGTTGAAAAGGGAAGCGAGACCCCTTTTCAGGGAGAAAAAAGCAGAAGCAGAAAGGCGTGAGTGCGAGGAGCTTGAGCTGCTAGCCACCAGGAATAACGCCCGAAAATTTTACCAAAAAATTCAGCACCAGACGGAAGGTTTTAAGACCGGGGCAAACTCCTGTAGGAATGAAAACGGCGACTTTGTAACTGATGTCCAGAGAGTGCTTAGATTATGGAGGGAATACTTCTCTGCTCTCCTAAATGGAAGCAGCAATTCACCGCGCATAGATGAAGAACCCGATCCAGCAATCGATGATAATGGAATATAATGCCCCCCCGCCCGATTATGACGAAGTTAGAATAGCAATAACTAGATTGAAAAACAACAAGGCCGTGGGCGCTGATGGATTGCCTGCGGAGCTATTCAAGTATGGCGGCGAGGAGTTGGTAAGGTGCATGCAGCAACTTCTTAGCAAAATATGGGCGGACGGGTGCATACCCAATGGTTGGAATCTAAGTGTTCTTTGCCCAGTCCACAAGAAGGGGGATACTGCAAAATGCACCAACTATCGTGGAATCAGCCTTCTTAATATCGCATATAAGGTCCTTTCAAGTGTATTGTGCGAAAGATTGAAGCCCACCGTGAACCGGCTGATTGGATCTTATCAGTGCGGCTTCAGACCTGGTAAATCTACCATAGACAAGATTTTCATAATGCGCCAAATCTTGGAAAAAACCCGTGAAAAGAGAATCGACACACATCACATCTTCGTCAACTTTAAAGCCGCCTTCGACAGCACGAAAAGGAGCTGCCTATATGCCGCTATGTCTGAATTTGGTTTCCCCGCAAAACTTATACGGCTGTGCAAAATGACGTTGATCAACACCATCAGCTCAGTCAGAATTGGGAAGGACCTCTCCGTGCCGTTCGAAACTAAACGAGGTTTCAGACAGGGTGACCCCCTATCGTGTGATTTCTTTAATTTGATGCTGGAGAAAATTATACTAGCTGCAGAACTTAACCGCACTGGAACAATATACTATAAAAGCGTGCAATTACTGGCATATGCTGATGACATTGATATCATCGGCCTAAACACCCGCGCTGTTAGTTCTGCTTACTCCAAACTGGAAAAAGAAGCGGTAAAGATGTGTTTGATGGTGAATGAAGACAAAACGAAGTACCTGCTGTCATCGAGCAAAGAGTCAGCGCATAAATGCCTTGGCAACCACGCTACTGTTGGCTGCCATAATTTCGAAATAGGAAAAGACTTCGCTTATTTGGGAACCAGCATCAACACTAGCAATAACATCAGCACTGAAATCCAGCGAAGAATCTATCTTGCCAATAAATGCTACTTTGGACTAGGTAGGCAATTGAAAAGTAAAGTCCTCTCTCGGCGAACGAAAATCATACTCTACAAGTCACTTATCATACCCGTCCTGCTATATGGGGCAGAAGCATGGACCATGACAACAGCAGATGAAGCTTTGGGAGTATTCGAGAGAAAAGTTCTTCGAAAGATTTATGGACCTCTACGCGTTGGCGATGGCGAGTACCGAAGAAGATTTAATGATGAGCTTACGAGCTATACGCAGACATCAACATAGTCCAGCGAATTAAAACGCAGCGGCTGCGCTGGCTAGGCCATGTTATGCGAATGAATGATGATGCTCCGGCCAAGAAAGTGTTTCTATCAGAACCCGCCTATGGAAGCAGAGGTAGAGGGCGGCCGCCACTCCGTTGGAAAGACCAGGTGGAAAACGATTTAAACTCCCTTGGTGTGACCAATTGGCGCCGGTTGGCGGAGCGAAGGAGCGACTGGCGCGCCTTGTTGGACGGCCATAACCGTTTAGACGGTTAAGCGCCAATTAAGTAAGTAAGTAAGATTATTTGCCATTATTGTCCATTTTTTATAATTATTTTCCAATTGATTGTTGAAACGAAGAATAAGAGCAAAATATATTTTTTACGATTTAAAAAAAATATGAATAAGGAAATTCAAATTAACTTAAAATATAAAAACAAAATCAAATAAAGATAACACAAAACTAAATGTAATCCAAAAATATCAAAAAAAAAAAAAATATAAATAAATATAAAACTAAAAAAAATACGATTATTGAATAAAATAAAAACAATTCAATGTAATCGAAAAGTATCAAAGAAATCTTAAAAAAACAAAAAATTTAAAATAATCCAAAACGATGGAAAAATTTTATATAAATAAAAAAAAATATAAAAAATATAAAAACAAAACAAAAATAGGTAAAAATTTTTCAGACTTGTGTTGAAGAGACTGATTGAAATTTGAGGGATTATATAAACAGATAAAAAAATCTAAAATGATCCAATAATACAAAAAAAAAAATCAAAAAATTCATGATAAATAAAAAAAATAAAAATAATCGAGCAATATAAAAAAAAATATAAATATATAATAAATTACAAAAATACGAGAATTGAAAAAAAAAAACAAAACAATGAAATGTAATCAAAAAATATCAAAAATATCTTTAAACAATTTAAAAAAATCCATAAATATGAAAAAACACTTATATAAAAAAAAATTTTAGATCATCTAAAAATATAAACGAATCCAAAAAAAAAAGTAAGTAAGAAAATTTAAAATCATACAAAAATGTCAAAAAAATAAAAAAAAAAATTTAAGATAAATAAAAATAAAATAAAAATAATTGAGTGGTATAAAAAAAAAAATCAAAAATAAAAATAATCAAAAATATCAAAAAAATTATAATCAAATATAAAATTAAAAAAGTTACGATTATTGCGCGAAATAAAAGTAATTAAAGATAATAGAAAAAATATCAAATAAAAATAAAAAAAATTGAAATAATCCAAAAATATGAAAAAAGTCATATAAATAAAAAAATAAAAAATTATCTAAAAATATAAAAAAATCAAAAAAAAAAAAATAATAATGAAAAGTAAATAAGAAAATTCAAAATTCAAAATAATAGAAAAAAGTAAAAAAAAATATAAGATAAATGAAAAAACAGAAATAAAAATAATCGAGAGTATAAAAAAATCATGTAATGTGAAGTTTCTCAAGGCCAAAATAATGACATATCAATTTTAAAAATCGGACGTCAAATAACCAAGTTACAACGAAAAAACCTTTTTGGCTGTATTTCGAAGGATCAAAAAAAAATAAAAAAAAAATTTTTCCGAAACCCTCTCAACATAATCTTCAAATTTAGGGGCGGACATTAGCATCTTTTTTTTTTCGACCCAGTCTAATAAACACCATATATAAATAACTGCTTAGGTTTCGAACTTAGATTGCAATTTTCATTCTCTCATTATTTATTGTTTTTGTTATTTAACGTTGTTGCCATGCCTTTCACATTGTGGTCCCTATGATGATATTAATTAAAATGCTGTTCATTTAGTTGCTTTGAAATATTTTGTAGTTACCGTAAAGTTCGTTTCTTGTCAGCGTTGAAAAATGTTGCAGGTGCGTGCTCATGTTGCATTGTGGTAAGTGTTGTGTCGTGCGTGTTGCATGCCACACTTGCGGTTGGTAATTGTTGTGAAATTAGCCTTTTAGCAGTTGGTTGGTTGGTTTGTCATGAAAATGTGTGAATTTTCGTCAAAATATGCTAACTTGCCGCACAATTTGAAGCGACCAACCAAATTGACTAATAACCGCAAGGGAATTTGAACGTTATAAATGGAATTTTTATGCCACACATGGAATTTGCTGTTGAGCGGCATGGAATTTTTATTAGTTGAATTTTCGGTGGAATTATTTATTTGAAATTCGGTAATGCAATTTAGTGCTTCAAATATTTTTTGTGTGAAAAATGTCAGCTTAAATTGAAGATTCCAATAAGAGAAACGTGGAAGAGGCGCCTAGAGGTTTTGTGGGTCATGATTTGTGTGTTACTGCTTTAAGCATAAAAAAAACAAAACTTTGAAGATTTTGAGGATATACAGCCGGTATCACAATCATTGGCCGAATACAAGTCCGGCATGTATGGGTCTCTTTTCTGGCCTGTAGTGGTCTCTGTTTTCAGGTGTACCCTGTAGGGTAGTCAGGTAGTCCCTGTTGTCTTTTGAGAGGTTCCTGGTTCAAGTCTGTGAATTTTCAACTTCATGCCTTTGGTCTATGTTTGTAGGTTTCTGGCTTTTGTGTATAACCTTTGGTTTCTTGTGGCCATTTCCTTATCTCTGAGTTGTGATCTATGGTTTCTGCCTCGATTTCCCATAAAATCCACTTTGTGGTCTGGCCTCTGCCAAATTATCTAAAGTCTGTGGTTTCCTTTCTCTATTGCCAGGTTTATAGTCTTTAATATCTGTTGTGAGGATCCTGGCTCAAGTGTGATTTTTGAGCGCTGGAGTGTCTTTGGTTTGTGGACTTTCATTTCCAGTCTGTAGCTTTTGTATCTGATATTAACTATGAACTCTAGTCTTTGCTTTATATTATATTTTCTGAGGTCTTTGGTTCAGGAATCCTAGTCTGATATTAACTATGAACTCTAGTCTTTGCTTTATATTATATTTTTTGAGGTCTTTGGTTCAGGAATCCTAGTCAAGTCTTTTCTCATTTCTTGCCTCTGATATCTGATCTTTGGTTTTTGTTCTCTGTTCGCTAGCCTCTTTCCTTAGGTTTGTGCTTTCTTGGCCTTGGCCGTTGTTCACTGGACTGACGTCTGCGAGTTCTTCACTTTGGATCTGATCCTGATGAAAATCCTTTATTTCTTTCATCTTTGCTTTTTTCCCTTTCCCGTGCTACATTTTTCTTGCCCGCCCACTCGCTTTCTTTCTGATTTTTTCTGTCCTCTGTCCTCCATCATCTATCTTTGACCTTGAATCTTCGTGCACTGAAAGAAAAAGCCTTATCGAAGGGTTAGAGGAGTGTTTCCGATATAGGCATCAGCGCGCTCTGGTACTATCCCATTCAGGAAAAGCCATACTAACTTGACAACTATTTGCTTAACCCCGTGAAATTTCGGATGGCCCCATCACCCTTTAGCTTCTCTAAAAGATATTTTCTTAGCGATAGATTAATGTCGTCATATACATATGTCGATAAGCCATGGTGTTGCAAATATAGCCTTTACTCTTTGCTGCTCTATATATTTTCGGCCCTGATGTCTATAAGTTATATTCTTAAGTTTCCATGGTATCGGAATTCTCTTTTCCAGTCTTAAGGCTTTTGTTTAACCCATTTTACATTATCTTCCATTTACCTTATCTATGAGCCATTTGTTTGGAAATCTTACGTACATTTTACCTAGTTTTCGTTGTTGTAAACTAACTTCTATCAGATGCAAAATCTTACAAACCGAAGCAATGCACCGAAGCAATGCACCCAACTTTTCCATCTTTCGATATTTTCATCTTGTAAACCGTTTCATCTGTTCCTCCGTCCTTTATTGAAGCCTATGCCGTTTCAGTGTTCACTATGTCCTACTTGTCCCGCCTACTTTCACTCCACCACTGTCTTCTACTGCCCTCCCTTCGACTATCCCGTCTTGGTCCTATGTCGTCTGCCCATATGTCGAGTATCTTTTTCAGCATCCTTCGGATTTACTCTGCACGATTGCCCCTCTTTTAACATTTTCCTTTGCATAAAAAAGGAATAACCACATCTCATACTGTCTTATCGAGAATTTTGGCAATAAGCACATTCAATATTTCCTCATAACACTTGACAGCTGCATCATAAATACATATCTCTCAAATAAATAAATGGCTTCGTTTCTCAACTAACGTAAACATCTTGAAAGTAACCAATCCCTTTAAGTAGAAGTGAGAACACATGCCCTCAGCACTGCACTGCAAGTACTTCTCGCCCATGCAAGGGTCATGACAGGTGTATCCTACTCATTCCGCCACCTCCTACGCTCTTCCGTTGAGAATTGGCAGCTTATGGCTGCACAAACTTTTCAGGTAGTAAATTCACACTTATTTCAAATCTTTTTTTGGTTCTTTTTTCTTCTACATATTGCTTCATTCTGTATTACTTTGCGTTTCAGCAGCTGTCCAGCAACTCGCCCGCATGGCTGCATTGGTCGCATCACTGCTCGTCTCCACAATAGAGTTCGATGATAATAAATTTTCTTGTGCTCGTTTGTGGCAAATGCATTTATGTATGGTATTTAAGAAGTGGCAGTGTATGTGTACAATGTGTAATGCAGCTGTGTTTAGCCTCAACAATGCTATTGGCTCTTTACCATCTATGTATCTTCCCTTTAAGCTAACTGTCCGTGTGGTTCATTACGTTTTGCTTCATATGGTAAAACCACGCTTGAATGACATTGCGGTGCCATCTTCTCTTGCTGAGGTAACCACATTTTCCCTTTCTCTAGGTATATGTGTGTCCTTGTGTGTGTGTGTTTGTATGTACGTTCAGCATTAGTTACTATTTATAATCGTTTTATCATGTTTGCCAGACTCCATTTAGAACTTGGCTAACATTGCCGTCTGAACACATTTGCCTCTTGGCTTACTGCAGTTGCGTTGAGAAAGTAATAAACTTTTTAGTGTGCTTCATTTGGCACTCAGAAGTGTCGAACGGATACGGCTACTGCCATTTTCTTCAGTCTAACGATAGGAATGTGGAAGTGCAATCTAATAGTAAAGTCCTGTAGGAACGCAGTACGAAATCGATCCAACTAATTTAAAGAAGTCGCACATTTGCGGAAGCCTAAAGCAATCCCAATGGTCCTCAAATTGAAACTGTGCAAGTTTTGGTAAGACTGCAATCATCGTAGTGGTAGTAGTATAGTAGCTGATTAACGAGCAATGAGGTTAGACGTATGCATGCATGTTTGTTAATACTCAAAAAATAATTCGTAAATTAGCTATAAAAATATTATTTTATTGCTTGAGACCAAAAAATAAAAACAAAAATAATAAATATTGCCAACCTTAAACACTAAAAAGATTCTGCTCGTGAGCGTTTTTTTGCAAAATATGAGCAATAAACAAAAGCCTCTTTTGATGTTGCTCCTTTCCTTGTTCAGCGACTACTAAACGAAAGAGAAGAGGGCGCATAATTATTTCATTAGCTTACGACCTCTGATCTTGAGGGAGCTGTTGTGGCTCCACTCAAATCGAGTGAGTTTTTTTTTAATTATTCTCTTTCCTCCTTTCCTCCCCCCTCCCAATCTCTCCCCTCTTCCTCTCCTATTTTCCATATCCACATCATTTATTTCTCTGAGCCTCTGCCTCCTGTCTTCTAACTTTCTTCTCGAGCTTATGTCATGTATTTCTGTCTATTCTTCTTCATATCGCGTGTCTCTCATCTCCCGTTTATAATTTCCTATATTCTCTCCCCCTATATTGCATCTGCTTTTTCCAAGCTCCTATATCTTGCCATTAGTTTCAATCCGATATCATATTTTGCAATGCATCTCCTTTATCTTCTTTGGCATATCAAATTCCATCCTTGATTAGTCCAATGAAAAAAATAGTCTAAGTCTCCGCAATAATTCGTCTATTATGAAAACACGAATATCTTAGGAAGAAGAAGGAGATAATTACCATTTTTTAAGGGCTGCTTTCTGTATTTTTTTGTGGGCCGATCGAATTTCCTGGATTTTTTATGTTATGAAAAAAAGTCTTCAATGTACAGACAAATTTTCCAATTAATAACTCCACATGGATCGCCATGGAATTAAATATTTTCTGATTGCTTACATCCCAGCACTACTTTAGAGATCTGAGTTGAGTTGAGTTGAGTTTCCTAAGGGGCATAAATATGCATAGCAAATAATCACAGCAGCTCCTTTGGGTGCTCTGGAAGTAAACCGCATTCTCCATATCGCCTAACAAAACAAAAAGAGGAGATATTATTGGGATAGCATCCAAGATATGAAAATAAAAGCTCAAAGTAATGAATTTAATGTCCAATGCTTTTAGCAAAACAGCAATAAAACTAAATTTTTATTATTTTACTCTTTTTATAACACAATTTACAATTTAAGCTGGCAAAATAGATTTAGATATTTAAGACTGCACATTATTACAAAAATAGATTTACACAAAATTATACATTGGTACGAGCTTTTCCTAAGCTTACGTTTTGAACTATGAGTTTCATAAAGTTTGGAACCGCCGTTCTTAGCTTGTAATGAAGAAAAATCCTCTTTTGTCAATAAGAAAATAAAAGTCAGCAAGCTTTTCTTTGAGCTTTTTAGATCATCTCTGGAGGGGAGGAGAAACCGAGCTTTAAGTCCATTATATGGAGACCATTGTAGATAAATAATGTCAATGTGTGTGCCTGTAATAAAGTAATTAATAAAATTCACCTGTTGTCATTTAGTAAATAAAAGTCGGCAAGCTTTTGGCGCTAAAGCTTTCTTAGAGCTTTTTAAATCATCGCTGGGAGCTTTAAGTCCATAATCTGGAGACTGTTGTAGCTGAAAAATGCTAATGTGTTTTAGAAAGCTATTTTTACGATTATGACTGACTCTCGGGTACTTCACAATGTTGCTTTCATAATCGTACATGAAGCCAAATGCTGGCAGATGCTTTTCTCCTTGAATCAGCATGGACTGCCACTACAACCTCTTTCATTAACTTTCGTGTTTGTTTGGCTTCAATTAAATTGCTCGTAAAGTTTTTTTTTTTTTTTTGGTTTGATAAAATTATGGAAATTATTATTCTCTTTAACTTTGAAAGCTGACCACTATTTTTCAATTTTATAAGTTTTAATTTAACTTTTCTGTTTAAAATTGTTTAAATTTGTTAGCTGCTTTATTTAGACTACAAAAAATTTAGTTTTCATTTCTCCAAGCTGTCGGATGCTTGTTCGAGTATATTTACTGTGGGTAAATTAAAAGGAATTTTTGTTAAAAATTTTATACTGGAGTATAGATATTCTTAAAGCGTTCTTATGCCGAATTATTAAGATGCGGTGAGCTCTCTCAGGAGAGCACGTTTTCTAGTACATTGCGTATCCAAGTAAGTCGTTCACTTTCAATAAGCAAAAGAACAATTGGGCTCACCCACAATTTTTATTCTACAACCCTTATCTTCACCTACAGATCAGATTAAATATGCATGTTTGACGAATTTACCACTAGAGGTTGCCTTATTTTTTAGTGTATAAGTTAGCAGTTGATGTTTGTTTCTTGGCAGTGATGAATCGATAAATAAAAAAAACCTTTTCCATAAAATACCTTATAATTTATTTGGCGCCCAACGTGAGGCTGCTTTATATAATTCCTGAGAAACGAAATCAATCTGCATGAGTTCAATATGATGTCCGATGGCCACCGGGTTAGGGGGCTTAGAATATAAAGTAACAAATAGATTTAAGGGGTTGTGTAACGCAACATTTTAAAAGGGTTGCCAGCGCAATATGTAGCTTCTCCAACCTGATGGTCAATGTCACCTACCCGTGAGGAATCCTGTTTCTTTAACAGCCGAGGCTCTGGCGACCCCAAGTTCCTCATGGCTCTAGGGGGTGAGAGGACGGAATGGCCTAGAAGGTTTCATGTGGTCATACTAAATCGTTCCCGAGATGATTGTTACCGGAACGTACCGGATGTGCATCCTGCAAAGGACCATCAACATCGACAATAAACCCCCCCCCCTCCTCCCTTTAGGGGAGTGTTTTTATTGCTACAACAACAACAGCAACAACATGACCACCGTCAACATGACTTAAGGGCTTTTAGCAGACGAATATTCAACGAGAACAAGAGGGATGAAATGCACCCGAAATTCGATTTGAATTAATTGGTCCGAGGAGATAACTATATAAATTCAATATCAGCGAAGCGAAGGAACACTAAGTGACACAATGAAAACTTGAATGGCTGAATTAAGTACGACCTATATGAAAGAGTCCCATCATGTATTTTGATAACAGAGAAACGAAGAAAGTAAGATAAGCAATGAGAAGTACCTGAAAATCTCCTCGTGACGTCTACTTCTTGAACCCTCAGCGAATTGCTTCTTTAAAATGGATCTTAGGTGCTGTGCCGTAAAAGATGGTTTAATTACTGGATTGCCTTTTTCCTAAAAAAAAATAAGTGAAATTAAGGGAGGTCATTGTTCCCTGTCTATTTAAAAACTCGATAGATGAAAAAATTTGAGGAACTATCATATGAAAAAAGAAGCTAGAACCAGAAAGCACCGAATTCATATCCAGAAAAGGATTGCCCCTATCCGAAACACTCGCTTGAATCTTTGGGAAGTGCTGCTGCGCCTACAACAATAACAACTACATCTTATGGATAACTATTAACCACTCTAGTTATTTACAGCGCCTGAAAGTATACAAAAAAACTTAATAAATGGATTTAGAGTAAAAGATTTCCACATAAATGTTTGAGGCAAAATTTGACAGTTTATCTTTTGGTACAATTGAACTCTGCAAGAACTTAAAAAGTTTATTGAGAATAAAAAAAAAAATAAGTATGCTCCTTAAACTATGCAACGAATGTGTTAATAACAAAATTTTGAGAGAGCGCTGTTAATCCTTGATTTGATATAGAAAATGGTATGAAGCGGGGCTTCAGATGGAGTCTCAGCCAAAATATGTATGCTAAAAAGGTATAAGTCTTTTGAAAATTCAACGGAAATGTGCGCCTTAAAGTATGTAAAGACTTGTTTATATCTTCTAACATTCATATTAGCGGCGTAAAAGTCTTCATTTTATCAGGGGAACGTAATTTTTTCTCTAATATTTACTTAATCTATCTGCTCGTATTTAAGTCCACTTTGTCCCATTGTGCAACCAACACCGAACAACTGAAGCGTGCATAGTTTTAAAGTGGCCCTTGTTGCCTTCATTAATTTGCCACAGACGCCACTGAAGATATGACGTTGATGATGATGCAATGGTTCTTGTTGTTTGATGTTGTTGGCTCGTCACGCTACACTTCACAGCTGGACAACTTCTTTCAATGCTACCTACACACACTTCTCTAACACTTTACAGCATTTGGCCACTTAGCTTAGCTGCTGCTTGGCCATTTTGATACTTTGTAAACTTGCTGGTGGTTAATATTTGTGTTTGGCTGAGAAGCTAATAATTTTTTAGTTATTTTATTTTAGTTATTTTTAGTTTTCAGTGAAATTCTGCTGTTGACCAGCACTTCTTAATCCAGCTGACCGTTAATCATAGCACAAGCAGCTTAGTTACTATGTGAAGTTAGCAAGTTGACGAGTGCTTGGACGAGCAAGGGTTTTTCTTGTGTGAAGTGCACTTAAGAGGAGCTGCATTCTAGCGTTGAGGGGAGGCAAGCTAGGGAGCAGAGGCGCGGTCAAGCTGCAACCAAGGAAAGGAGAAGCAGAAAATATTATTGTGAGCTTAAAGCCTCGCTTGAGAGCCTTCACACTTCGTTGAGCCTAACGCTTTGAAGCTCTCGTGGCTATCACAGTAAATAATGAAGACCTAGATTGCTAAGATATCGCAAGGTGCTCAACCATCACTTTTTTATTTGCAGGAGCTTCTGCTTGGTTAATGCTTGGATCACCATTTAGAGAACTCTTAGCTGAAAAATATTTTTACTATTGACAGACTAAGATTGGCTTTGTCTGTAAACAATTTACCAGAGCTGTGATCCCGATCGTACAAACCCTAAGTCTAAATATAGCCCATAGATACCTTCTTCTTCATGTAGCGATAAGGTGACTCCCTGAAGTTTCGGGAATTTTATCGATGTTTACCCTTTCTATATACCGATCCACTACGTTCCGGAAAATGGTACAATCGCGCCATCTCGGAAACGATTTGATATGACCACGTAGAACATTCTGGTCGTTCAGAGAAACTTATGCATCACTTTATAATAAACAAGATTGGCCGCATGTAGATGAGGGTGGGAGAAGTTATAAATTGCGCTAGCAAGCACTTGAGAAGGTTCCGCTATACAACCTCTTTAATCCCCTAACCTCTTTTTGGACACCAATGATTACGATATCAAAATGCGTGGCATCGCTTTAAAGTTGTGAGAGGTTGAAATGGCAAAACTATTTTCGTTCAAAATTTTACCACAACAAGCAAAAGCGCAAACTAAAATATAAAAACAAAAATAAACAAAAAATAAAAACAACAACAAAATAGTTTGCGACGTTCGCGCTTTTTTTTTAACTAATTAAAATTAAACCAAAAAAAAACATTGCTGCCGCCATAGACACCGCTGACCGCAGCGGACCGAGCATTGCAATAGTTTAAATTCACACTTCGCTTGACACCAGGGGGTAGGGAGGAAGTGAAGTGGTAAGATGGTTTGGGGCGCACATATACACACATGTATATACAAAAATTTGTACACAACAAAAAATTCAGCAAATACAAACCTGCTACCCTGCATGCACTATTTAGCAGCTACTCGGGGGGGATTGCGCGCCTAAATGTATGTAATACGCATACGCCAGCGCAAACACGTAACTCCCTCACGCTGTGGCGCTCATTTTATATTTAAGTTTGGTGGCTACAAAAATTATGTAGCATAAAATTTAATTGCGCGTAGCGACCACTAGAGTTAGCGCAGAAAAAAACATTAATTTATACAATATGTTTTGTTTTTGTTAATGTTGTTGTTGTTGCTATATATATATATAGGCCGGGTCGATTTGTGGGGAGGCAAAAAAATCGCCCATTTCTCTGTGAAAATCATATTCTAGGGATCAAAATAAGAAACTTTGCCGAAGGAACCATACCTCTAAAACGAATTTTGATGTCCCCCCTTTGGCCGTAGGGGCAAATTTTGAAAAATCCCACTTTGAAATGCCTATGTTTTTCTTTTTGGAGTTTATTTTTTTCTTTAGAAATTTATTTAGTCAGAACATATGTAAAAGAAAAAATGAATTTAACTTAGTAATAGAAAATAAATTAAAAAAAAATTATTGGAAATTAGCCTTTTTACAACCCCCTTTTAAAACCAAGGCATCACTGTGATGCATTTGCATGTCGTAAACATAGTTTTGTGGGTTTTTTATTCAACCGTTTTAAAAAATTAAGGTATCACTGTGACACAATTGCAGATCGTAAAATTGCTTGTGTTTTTTTTTTAAGCCACCACAAGACACAGGTAGAATTGAAATCGCCCCTACCCAAAAGTTCGACCCAAAGGGGGGGACATCAGAATTCGTTTTAGAGGTATGGTTCGTTCGGCAAAGTTTCTTATTTTGATCCCTAGAATATAATTGTCACAGAGCAATGAGCGATTTTCAAATCGACTCGCCCTAATATATATATAGCAACAACAACAACATTAGCAAAAACAAAACAACCATAATCTGCACAATAAGTTCTCACTTTTAAAAGCGCATAACAAGCGTGTCGATTTGTTACAAATCTCTGCACACAAATTGCAGTAAATCACGCCGAATGGCGGGCTTGTGCGCCTAAATGTAGGCAACTTTGTGCAAAATTAATTGCGTTTAGCAACTTGCAATACAATTATGCAACATTTGCTGGGGTGAAGATGTTTTTACAACAAAACAAGACGCCGTTGAATTTATATAAAATTGCAAAAACAAATAAAAGTTTCACAAAGTTCAACAGTAAAACAACAAAGTAAAAAAGTTGTCTTCTCAGCCATACGGCAGTTGGCATATAAATTTTAAATACTTAAATGTATTTTAAATGACATTGTTCACGACTTTTCGCGTCCTTTGTTGGCTTTCGCTTACACGATTTATTCTTTGCTTCCACTTTGGAGGTTTTATTGTGCTTTTTCGGCGGGTTTTTATGGCGTTAAAAGTAGTAAAAGGATGTTGAGGATACTTGAGCTCATTATGGTTTCAGTGGATGAGAGTGTGGCTTTTTTGTGCGAGAGTTAAGAGTTGCTAAGAGGTGACTATATTAAATACGAATATTTCTTATCATTAATGAGTATAAAACACAACCAAAATTTTAGTTGGATAATAATTATCGTTCGTTTGCCTAAAAAAGGCTTGAAATTCGCACCAAGTTTATACAAAATATTATTTATGAGTATAACATTTACACTTCGAGGCAAGCAATTCATGTAGCCAGCTCGCTCTGACCAGTAAAGGCTAAAACTTTCACACCATGGCTGATTAATTGAGTTCGGAAGATGGCTGTCATTCCCATATATGATGAAACGATTTTGGGCGCCCAACATAGGGCGCTAGTCATTTCCTCGTTTTGCTAACTGATGTGAATTAGAACCAGCAAGCGATACCAAATAAGTGTTAATTTCATGCAACCGACTGAGCAGGAGACTCCTCCTCTTTTTACATCTCTCGTTGACTAAGAATACATACTAAGCTGAAGCATTTTCATTCATTCGGAAAACATTGCTCGGTCGATTGATTCGTTGAGCTACCTCAAAATCAGCCTAGTTTGTTTTAGTCTTCGCGCTACTATCATCTTGAATAAGCTTCATCTCCCTATAGAAGGACAAGTAGCATCTGTGTATTCCGCCCGCTAGTGGATGGCATTACAACGCATTGCTTTTATTAAAATTTTTATTAAAAGCTATTAGCAGGTTACTAATCTGGAAATAGCGACATTAAGGTAATAGATCTACCATCTCGCAAACGATATGATATGACCAAGCTCAAGCTTCCAGATCACCCCAACCACTCCTTCCGAGGGGAAATTGGACCATTAAAGCCAGGGATACTTAATATATATATGGCACGTTCGTATTTGTAAGAGGATTCGCCTAGTGTAGGTGAGGTTTCCAATTGGTTTGAAGAAGCCATATATTGCCTTGGAAACACCTTTAATCCCAACTGGTTCCCTTTGGCCTATTCGGTGGTCTGACTCTTGGGTTCGTCTACAAAGCAGTCAGCAGTTTAGTAGGTGTGGCCATATATATATTTCACTGCTGTGGTACAAAGCGAAGCCACTACGTTAAGCGATTATCTGTAATCGATTTCTATCCACCATGATGTTATCTTGCTTTGACGGGCTTCGGTTACTGCTTGACTATCAGGAAAAAAGGCACTGATGTACGCTTTTTAAATACCATCTATCGAGCAGCCTCTTCTATGGCGGTTGGTAATGCTTTTGCATAGTGTGGGAGGTTGGTTAACATCCTGCTTATTTTTTTGAAAACAGGCTAATGCTTTACCCCTTGTAATAACCGCAACTATTATGCGACACAAGTTAGCTTATGAGGCAATGGTAACTAGCAAGTAGTCTTATAGTAAATACCCCCCCCCCCCCCCGATGGGAGCTGAGACAGCAATGCAATGGCTAGTCAAGTACTTACTGGGACTTGTATTTTTGATTGTGGGAGGCGCTTTTGCCAGCAGACCCTTCAAATGTTTCGAACTTGAACAAGGGTCCCATAGACGCGTTGGTGAAAAAACTCACATTACGTAGTAAAAGCGACTTCCAACGATTATGCCAAAAACTATAGGCGAAATGCAAAGATAATGTGATTTCAAGCAGTCGATTTTCGACATCGCAGCAACTCTTATATAAGTATTCAGCACATTCAACCAGTTCCTCTCGTTCTTACACAATCCTGAAAGCTTTCAATATTTAACCATCGAATTCATCAAACGTGACCGAACGTTAAGAGACCAGTTGACTATTAATAAACACAGCATGTAAATTCCCTCCCAAAAAAAAAAAAATATATATAAATTAATATGCTGAGACCAACATCCGCTTTTCCTACCACAAATTCCGCCAGCTTATATGCTACCAGCCAGCTTGGCGGCCACCGTGGTGTGATGGTAGCATGCTCCGCCTATCACACCGTACGCCCTGGGTTCAACTCCCGGGCAAAGCAACATCAAAATTTTAGAAATAAGGGTTTTCAATTAGAAGAAATTTTTCTAAGCGGGGTCGCCCCTCGGCAGTGACTGGCAAGCGCTCCGAGTGTATTTCTGCCATGAAAACCTCTCAGTGAAAACTCATCTGCCTTGCAGATGCCGTTCGGAGTCGGCATAAAACATGTAGGTCCCGTCCGGCCAATTTGTAGGGAAAATCAAGAGGAGCACGACGCAAATTGGAAGAGAAGCTTGGCCTTAGATCTCTTCGGAGGTTATAGCGCCTTACATTTATTTATTTATTTTTTTTATATGCTACCAATACAACCCTGCTCGCCCAACACGTCTGAATGCCGAAACGAGAATTGGTCTGAATCAGCTGCTGATGCAACTCAACACGAAAGGTTGTACGCCCAACGGAGCATAAGTCAACTGACGGTCAAGCGTTGCTGGAATATGAAGTTAGCCTAAAATGCAAGAAATGGATTGGAAAGTTCACCATACTAAATGTGCTTGTATTATATTACTATAAAGGGAACGGAGTTTGAGCGAAGGGTTGCGGTAAAAGGAGATACCAAATAAAGAATATGAATTTGTGTGCTTAAGCTGGATAGCTAAGGATTTAAAGGCTTTTATTGAGAAACAATAAAATTATAGCATTCTACGGAGAAGACAGCAGCACACTTGAAGCTCAATGTCCGCCTGGAAGTCTATTTTGACTTAATTTAGCATCAACATAGTATGCCCTGATTGGGCAGGCAGACTACCTAGTTCCCTAGCTGGGGTTTCATGGGTCTATTAGATAGATTTTGTAGGTTGGCGCAAGGGCGCTCAAATGACAGACGAGGCGGTACACGTGTATACCGATAGTTCCAAAGTATTGAAAGGAGTACGATATGCGGTAAACTACGCATATCCGGAAATAAACAAATCCGACAAGCTGCCAGATCACTGTAGTGTTTATCAGGTGGAAGAAGTAGCCGTGATTAAAGCAGTAGAAACTTACTTAATTGGCGTTTAACCGTTTAAACGGTTATGGCCAAATTATTGTCCTTCAAACGTTTGCTATGGTCGTCATCAGTAATGGGTTGCCCTTTTATCCGAGGCTGGTTTTTTCCTTTCATTGGAGTATGGTTTGACGTGGCGGGACCCTTGATCCAAGACAAATGCCCGCTTGCAGCCGCACCTAGAGGTGTACAGACGTTGCCGATGAGATCTCCTCCAGCTAGCCCTTAAACCGAGTATATCAGAGTGGCCTAGCCAGGCTGTCGGCTTCGCACATTAGCTCACCACTAAACGGATGTTCAGTGGCTACCCAGAGAATACTTGGCCGCAAGCGACCGGAAGTAGTGAGCTGCTTGAACCGCATGCAAAAGAATCGCTCTGGCCTTTCTCAGGTGAATGGTGGTCAGAAGCTTTCTCCACTTTCGTGGTTTCTACATACGTCTCCACCCTCCGTAGAAACCCACAGTAGAAACACTGGAGAAAAAACTTAAACTGCAGCCGCGTCAATTTTTACATTGACAGGCAAGCAGCAATTAAGCCAATAATCTCTCATAGCAAAGCATCTCAAAGTGTGTTAGAGTGTAAGCAATCGCTGGAAGGAATCGAGATAGGGAGAAATATACTCAGGTCTCTGGGCATATGGGAATAAATGGCATTAAAAAAGCGGATAAGCTAGCTAAACAGGGTGCATCGCTCGAAGTTGTACAACAGACGTTCCGATCAGGCGAGATTAAAAGAAGGCGAGAGCTGCATATGATCTACCGAGCAAGAAAGGTGTGGAACCAAGCGCCGGGTTGCAAAGCGTCGAAGAGCACGCGCAGGTCTTACAACCTTAGCCTAACAAAGTTACTCCTATCATTCAAAAGAGGGAACTGTAGGCTCATTATGGATAATCTGACTGGATACTGCCTTCTAGCGTCACATGCCTTTAAACAAGACTTGGTCAGTGTTGGCAGATGTAGGACGTGTGAGTTAGAGGTGGAAACAATCGAGCACGTTTTGTGCTCGTGTCCTGATACCTTGCGCTCGCAAGACTAAGAATCCAGCTGTTAGAAGTAGCAAAGCTATTAGTTCTAGAGGCAGCAAGCGGCATAGGCCCCAGAAAGCTTCTAATTATTACACGATCTAACTTTGTAGCGTTTTACTTTGAACGCCTAGATGGGCAGGGCTTAAGCGCAGCCAACTAGACATCAGCCCGTGTGTGTGTTTGTATGTGTGTTATTTGAAGTCGTTACTATATTCAATGAAATAATTTTTGTACTCAAATAGTAAGTTTATACCTTTGGGCAATAAATTGACTGCGTTTACACTTCATTTACTGTCGTAATTTTATAATTTGGTGTTGTTGGCTTAGTTCCATTTATCTTGCAGCAGCAGCAGCTGTGCAAATTTTCTTTGGCACCAAATGCCAAATGCAGAACACAACTGAACTTGACTTAAGTTACATTCTTGGAAAGGCTTTTAATTGCACTTGCAACACAAGAAATTTGTAAATGCTAAAGGCAGTAAGAAATTGTGAAATAGTAGTATTTTGTAAGCGAGTAAAAAAACACATTTATCTAATAAATAATGGGCAGGAAGATGATAAAATGTGTTTGTGTAAGGTTAAGTGAATTTTTGCTTCCCGAAAAGTTGTGTCGTAATTTGCTTTTAATTACTGAACAAAAAAAGGAGTAAAAAGTAATAAGAAGTTGCAAGAATGTAGCAGAAACCTTACAAATATTAATCACTTCTTTGAGTGCTGTGTCCTTTGACCAGTTTAATGATGCTCCATAAGGCTTTTGCAAAAAGGTTTTGCAAGCGAGAAATGTTATTAAACTTTTGATACTTTTGATAATAAACGAAAATATATGTTAAAATTTGAATTTCTTAAGGTCTCCAATCTGTAAAGAAAAACTTCAACTTTTCCACTCTGTGTGGCTGAAATTGGGAAATATTCTTTCGTATACCTTTTACTCAACTAAAAAAGCAACAGCCATAATAATATTTGCAAATCCAGGGTTGTACTTGCATTTCAGTGCATGATTGTAGGTTAGGTTGAATTGGTTAGAAAGTAGAATTGGGAGGCAAGATTCCATGGAATGCAGCGAGACTAGAAAGCATTCAAAGTCGACACAAGATCGTAAGTACATAGACGAGAGGGGATCAGAGCTGAAGTCTAAAACAGTCCGCTGAGCAGAACCTTCAACACGGATACTCCAACGAAGCAATTGCCATACTCAGTGACAGTCAAGCCGCACTCAAGAAGATTGCGGCGTTCCAATTAAGTCATCAATTTTGTTGTTGTTGTAGCGATAAATACACTCCCCAAAGGCTTTGAAGAGTGTTATCGATGTTGATGGTCCTTTGCCGGACATAGATGCGGTACATTCCGGTAACAAGCACCATTTAAGTACCAGTCCGACCATTTCGGGAATGATTTAATATGACCACATTGAACCTTCTAGGTCATCCCCCTCCCCACGCCCTAGTGCCATAAAGAATTTGGGGTCGCAAGAGCTGCGCCTGCGTAATGTGTGTATGACAAATTCATATTTGTAACAGGATTCGCCTCGCGCAGGTGAGGTTGACAATTAGGTTGCGGAAGCTCTGAATTGTGCTACTCAACCCCTTCGAATGCCCAAAGTTAGCACTAGTCCTTGAATGTGTGAAAAGAACTCGACAAATAAGGAGCACACAACGTATTATCACTGTTGGAGTTGGCCCCAGGCCACAGGGGAGTGTAGGGCTATGAGCAGGCGGACAGCCTGACTAGAGAGGCAGTAACGATACAAGCCATTGTTCTTGAGCTGCTTCTGCCAGTTGGCCCACAGAAAACTTAAGGGCATTTATTTTTAGAAGTGAGGGGAAAGAGAAAAGAGCACTCTCGCGATGCGCCAGGTTTGAGACAATCTAACTTATTGTTAGGAGGTTATAGGACAATTCACTATAGGGCAATAATAGGTATTTCGAAAATAACCTAAGAATTCTAACAGCTATTCTTACCGGACATTGTAGACTCAATATCTATATGTCACTGTCCAATGGGAGTCCGTGCGGTCCGTCTCAACATACTGGAAAACCTTTATTGCTGGAGCTGCGTGGTGTATAACGAGGTGGAATCATCGACATACTTCATGCTTGACTGTCCAGCTTTTGCCTGAAAAGGCAAAGGTATTTGGCTATCGGCTCGTTTGGATAACTGAAGTACTGATTTAGGGTGGAGATTGGTCTTATTCGATACTCATTGACAGTTCTCATAATAGTCACAGCTTAACTCACCGTTAGCTTACGAGGCATCAAGACGGACCTTAATGTTGTCCAAGTGAGCTTCCTTTGCCAGGGTGGCTAACACTTTATCTAACCTAACCAACTTTGGGTATTTTTTGGGATCATACCGGGCAACTTCTTGAAGAGATTTACAAGGTCGCCTTGTCCGTCCTGATGTCACGTTGTTTAAGTTTGTTCAGGCTATAATTTCCGGGCCTTTTCAGGTTAGGGTTTTGGCTAAATATTTAGTTCAGATTTTGTTCTAATATCTGGTTTGGGTTACTTCGGTTTTGGTTAAAATTTCTATTCTTCCTTCTGCTTTGATCTCACTTTCGACTTTGGTTTGAGCGTTGCTGTCGGTTTGGCAAAAGCTTTGGTTTCGAATCTATTTAATTTCGATTTCGGACTCGACTTCCGTTCCCTTGGTTCCAGTTCTAGTTCCGGCTAAGCAGTCTGTTTAGGTTATGGTTTCCCGGCCTTTTCAGGTTACGGTTTTGGTCAAATTTTCAGTTCAGATTTTGGCTCTGAAATAGGCTAAGTTGCGGCTCCGATTATGATTTCGGCTGCAGTTTTGGTTTGGCTTACTCCGATTTCTGTTTAGATTTCTGTTCGGCCTTCAGCTTGAATCTTGGCTTCGGCTATGGCTTGAGCGTTGCTGCCGGTGTGGCATTAGTCCCGGGTTCGGGTCTGTTTTTACTTTCGATTTCGACTCCAGACTCGAATTCGGTTTACGTTATTTCCTGCCTTTCAAAATTTTAAATGATTTATTACTTGAACTCATTTTTTTTGCCTGGAATCATTTTAACATACAAACATGTATGGACGCTTCTCTCTTTCCTGTATATTCCTAAGAAGAATAAGACGACCATTCCATGCAAGAAAAATGGCATCAGTTCTCACAATGGACATGAAGACAAGTGCAGAATGCAGATAACAACCAAAAAGTGCATACTAAAATTAAATGAAATATGTCAGCTGCTCAATAGCTACAGGCAATAGAAGCAAGATAGCAAAAATAAGAAAATCCAAAAAAAAATAGAAACAAGAACAACTACAAATAAAACTTAAATATCATCAATCAGACTTGAGACTGCAAGCGCCGGGTTCGAAGACATTTCAAGTACCAAAAAAAGCATAACAAATGCAGATAACCGGAAATGAAAGAGGGAGATGAAATATGTGAGAATTGTTTAGAAAAGCAATACAAATTTTAAAACTGAAAAATGTGAAAGAGAGGAGAGAAAAAGTGAAACATGAAACTAAAAATATGCAAGCAAAGTCAGCTGAGAATTGAGTGCTGCACCTGAGTTGAGTGCAAGACGGTTTGACTTTGTAACTGTATTGGAATTCGCCAAAAAAGAAATAAGGAAAATAGCATAACAAGTACAAAGCAAAAATAAAACAAGTAAGGTGTCTAATTTCGGATGTAACCGACCGTTATGTACTCCGCGTGAGCTTTAATTTTACATTTCATTTCAGATAAATTACTTTTCTACATACCACGTGGCACCGCCCGTTTAAATAAAATTTCTCCCCATTTCCTCTTACAACAAAACTTGATAAGTGAAATATCATTGATTCAAAGCTATTTTTTGCTAAGTTATAGCTTATTATTCTAGTCTACGACCCTTTTAAACTTGTTTATATCTAAGTTGCCGTGGTCTTTAACCTATAGGGAACTTCTGTGTACCCAATTTTATTACGATCCGTTAATTTTTCTTCGAGTTATGGATTCCTTTATACCTGTACAACCAACCGTTACCTAATCAAAGTTAATATACTCTGTGTGCAAAGCACCCTGAGTATAGAAACGACAAAGAACAAGTCGCTGATTGGACAATAGCTGTGGGACAACGGTTATTTGAACAAGCCAAACACCTTCCAAGCAAAGCGACTTATGGCACTTGAAATGCGACGCAGACAGTTCCTAGAGCACAACAAGAAAAAAAAAAACGTTAAAAAATGAAAGAAAAATGCACAAAATTATTATGACGAAAGAACAAAAATGACATTTTTGCAAAAAAAAAACAAAAATCAAGTGCAAACGAAATCGAAATACTGAAATCCAATTGCGAATCACTGAAATCTCGCTAGCACAAAGTAATCGAAAGCGAAAAGCCGCAAATCCAGTTTCCAAAGTAGCCAGCATAAGTTAAAGAGGCGAGAGTTTAGCTGATAGTCACTGGACGTCAACATGAACGCATTTCTTTGCTAAATGCATGAGATGAGCAACAAACAAAAACAAATCAGATTAAAAGCAAAGTGACAGCAGGGGACGGAGCGGCATTCGAGCGGGACACGCATGTCCAAGCTTCTAGTGCTGTTCAATTGCAAATGTTGCACAAGTAGACAACAGTGAAACTGGAAGTTGATGACAGCAGCAATTGATGTTGCCGCTTAGGTAAGACAAGTTCCACCAAGCCATGTCGTGCCATAAAAAAGAGCTATGCGAAAAAATGCAATGGCAAAATGAAATTACGCCAAAAAAGCGATAAAGAAAAGCAATAACTAAACATTGGATTAGGTAGTAAGAAATAAAGTCGAAAAATGCAATTGAGACAATATGCGAATTGGATTTTATGATGATTTGGGAGTTTTTTTTATTGTGCGTGAAAAAAAAAATTTTTTATTTGCAGAAGAATTTACGTTTTTGTTCAAAATCAAAGATGCTGTAGCGTGTCCGGTGTGACAGAAAACTAATTTCTTTTTTATCACATATTGTTGTTATAGCGATAAGAAAACTCCCGATGGTTTTCGGGAGTGTTATCGTTGTTGATGGTCCTTTGCCGGATATAGATTCGATACGTTCGGGTAACAAGCAGCATTAGCATCTAGCCCGACCACCTCGGGAACGATTTAATATGATAACTGATATATTCACCTTCTTGATATGATCACCTTCTAGAAATTAATGCTCCACCAACCCCGTAGTTCCACGAGGAACTTAAGGTCGTCATATTTGTAACAGTATTCGCCTCGCGTTGGTGAGGTTGACAATTGGGTTGCGGAAGCTATGAATTGCGCTTATAAAAAAATTCCTGTGCGACTGAAAGTGTGCCTTAGTTAAAGGTTTTCGATAAGTTAACGGGTTTTATCGGCGAGTGATCGGTTTTTATCAAAAAATTATCTATTAATTATCGGAAACTTTCCGATCATTAAACGAAAAGTTATTAATATATTTCCGAAAGTTATCGCTCTGTTATCGAAAAGTAATCGATTTGGTATCGTAAAATCATCAATTTACTATCGAAAAGTTACCGAATATTTATCTGAACGTTACTGATATTTCATCTAAAAGTTATCGGTTTTTTGACGGTCTGCTCTCTAAAATTTGTCGATTTTGTATCGAAATGTTATAAATTATTGAAAATTTATCGACATGGCTGATTTGTTATCGTAAGTTATCGACTTGTTATCGATTTACTATCAAAAATTTATCCGTTTTTTATAAAAAACGCTATCAATTTGTTATCGACGATTCAACGGTTTGTTATGAAACAGTTAACGATAAAACTTCAATATAAAATCGAAATCTAAAACCAGTGATAACAAGCCCATAAGCAGCCAGTAAGAAACCGATGGCTCGGCGATAACAAACCGATAACTTTACGATAATAAGCCGATAATAAAACAGTAGTTGCCTGTATCGGTTGTTATCGAGAGAAACCAAACTAAACTTCTCTCAAATAGCCCGGCATTATTAGTTTCTAGTGAAGCTGCAAGTTCAAGCCCAGGGCGAGCTTAATTTAATTAAAAAGTAAAAACCATTGGTTTCCATATCGAACTTCGCGAGTACTTGATGCTCTGTCCATTTTAACTTTTTGGGATAGTCATCCTCAGTCTTATTACATTCTTTGAATTGCAGGACCATGAGAGAAAAGTAAGTGAACGCAAAAAGGTTGAATATCGATACAATTCAACAGGAGAAAAATGCAATGTCGATGCCTCCCTCAATCGAGAGTCGCTTGTTTTAACAGAATATGGAGAAGCCCTTCAAAGTTAGAAGGACAAAGTAGAGAGAGTGTAAAGTAACATTGCTTTGTGATTTGGTTAAATAATAAGCAGGATACCAAATTTCGTGATGAATAATCTGGTCCGGACAGCATTTATATAAACTTCTTAATAAATCTGAAAGTTAAGTAGAGCTCAAAGAACCAAAATCACCACGCAATCCCAATAGGGATTGACGTTACCTAAAGCTGAGTGCGAACTTCCCATATGCTTTCAATTGTTTGACAGGTCATATGTCACGCCAATTATATGTAGGTCAAACAATCGTCAGCAGTGCATATCATAACATCTCCCCCAGCTCTTACGACAAGTACCTGTGCCATCCCACATGCACACAAAACGTTTCATCACATATCGCGTATCATAAAATTTTGTAATTTGTCTTAACTCTTGGCACCGTTATAGCTGACGCGTGCTGTATACCAAATATAAACAGCAGGGGATCCCACGTTAAATTTAAGTTTCAATACAAACCAAAAAACACAAACAAACAACAAATAAACTTTCAATAGAAGCACACACGCACTCAGCACCCGGTCATTTGAAGTGAAATTGCGAAAGCAGTCGTAAATCTTAATAAAGTCACTGTGCAGACGCGTCGCGAGCGATGTGTGACGGCGCGTCAGTCGCTGCGAACTACTTGCTACGATTATGGGGGATATAGTGCGGCTAGTAGTGCGAAGCGAGTGGACAATTTAGTGTACGAAACGAGAGTAGCGGCACGTATCAGGGGAGTTGGTGGTTGGTGAGACATTTGAGACGACTGACTGCAGCGATAACAGCAAAAGCGAAACCGGTGATTGTGGTTTGGTGGTTTGTTATCAGCTTGGCGCCAACCAACCAACAAGCACACAAATTATGATTATTAGCGAGTTTGGTGTGACAGCAGTGCCAAGCAATAAAAAAGGTAACAATCGCCTGTTGGCGCGCGTATTTGGTAAATAGGTAGCTCGACAAACTGTTCGACTGTGTGGCGCGCAATCGGTCAAATAGTCAGACAACCAGCTAGGCAATTTGGTCTACCAAGTAGCCGCAAAACAACGTTGATTCAAAGTTTTTAATCGCATTGGACATGATCATCTCAGCAAATTCTTTTGGGAAGAAACTCGTTGCGGTCGTTTGTTGTCGACGCCTCCGCTCTCAACCAAAGGCGCTCGTAATTCACAAATTTGTAATTTCACACTTTTATGCTTCACATTATGGTGCGAGCCAAGTAAAAGGTTACATAAGCTCATACTTAGTTGCTGAGTCTTCTGTGCGGGTGCTACATTCTCATTCGCTACCAAAGTTTATGACCGCGTTTGTGGCTAAGAACCGATTGTTATTGCCAACTTAAGTTTTAATGTGGAGGAAATAGCAATTCGCTTGGGCTATAAACAATGCGTTGGAAGGAATAAACAAATAATGAAATATGAATAAAGTATGAGCGCAGAGTACAAGACGAAGAAATATTTTTGTCTACGAAACCATAAAACAACGCACGGCAGTGCTGAAATGCGGAAGGTGGAAAAACAAAGCCAAATTTTGCTTGAGCTTGTGTGGACTAATAAAAAAAAACAACAACAGCAGACAACTGTCAAAAATTATAGCCGGAATTTCTGCTTGTTTATGCACAACCTAAGTCTTTCCCAAAAAAGCCGGCTACCAATTTTGTTTTGCTAACGGCTTTCTGTTGCTCTGGGGGCTACATAAACCGCGCATGCGCTGAAATGCCGAAATACTTACAGCGCTACATGGTATGCTTGTGAAGACCGTGATGGTTAGAGGTGAGCTCAGAAGGGTTGAGGTGTGTTGGCATGGTACTTGAAGGGCTGTGGTGAGCTCAGAAAGACTGCAAAGCCATTACTACAAAATACCGTACAGTCAGTAATAAGTAAATGATAACGACAAGAAAGGAGCCTTGAACCGAGAAACCAAAATGTGAAAATCAACACCAAATGTAAGCACGCATAATTGGGCGACGACTAAACGTTTAAAAAAACGGCCTACCCGCAAACATGACCATATAGCTGCGGACACGGAAAACAAAGTAAAATTTCGAGAATGAATTGGGGCAGACTTAAAAGGTTCAGATGAAAAGAACGAGAACTGAGGTCATATTCAAAGCAAATGCATATCACGGAGGCTTATCGACATCTTACTTACTTACTTAATTGGCGCTTAACCGTCTAAACGGTTATGGCCGTCCAACAAGGCGCGCCAGTCGCTCCTTCGCTCCGCCAACCGGTGCCAATTGGTCACACCAAGGGAGCTTAAATCGTTTTCCACCTGGTCCTTCCAACGGAGTGGGGACCGCCCTCTACCTCTGCTTCCATATGCGGGTTCCGATAGAAACACTTTCTTGGCCGGAGCATCATCTTTCATTCGCATAACATGGCCTAGCCAGCGCAGCCGCTGCGTTTTAATTCGCTGGACTATGTTGATGTCTGCGTATAGCTCGTACAGCTCATCATTTAATCTTCTTCGGTACTCGCCATCGCCAACGCGTTAGAGGTGCATAAATCTTTCGAAGAACTTTTCTCTCGAACACTCCAAAAGCCTCTTCATCTGCTGTTGTCATGGTCCATGCTTCTGCCCCATATAGCAGGACGGGTAC
The DNA here is from genome assembly GCF_040869045.1 of Eurosta solidaginis. Classification (NCBI taxonomy): domain Eukaryota; kingdom Metazoa; phylum Arthropoda; class Insecta; order Diptera; family Tephritidae; genus Eurosta; species Eurosta solidaginis. The sequence continues at coordinate 10,095,509 of NC_090322.1, forward strand.
GATAAGTGACTTGTAGAGTATGATTTTTATTCGCCGAGAGAGGACTTTACATTTCAATTGCCTACCTAGTCCAAAGTAGCATTTATTGGCAAGATTGATTCTTCGCTGGATTTCAGTGCTGATGTTGTTGCTAGTGTTGATGCTGGTTCCCAAATAAACGAAGTCTTTTACTATTTCGAAATTATGGCTGCCAACAGTAGCGTGGTTGCCAAGGCGCATATGCGCTGACTCTTTGCTCGATGACAGCAGGTACTTCGTTTTGTCCTCATTCACCATCACATCCATCTTTAACGCTTCTTTTTCCAGATTGGAGTAAGCAGAACTAACAGCACGGGTGTTAGGCCGATGGTATCAATGTCATCAGCATATGCCAGTAATTGCACGCTTTTATAGTATATTGTTCCAGTGCGGTTAAGTTCTGCAGCTAGTATAATTTTCTCCAGCATCAAATTAAAGAAATCGCACGATAGGGGGTCACCCTGTCTGAAACCTCGTTTAGTTTCGAACGGCTCGGAGAGGTCCTTCCCAATTCTGACTGAGCTGATGGTGTTGCTCAACGTCATTTTGTACAGCCGTATAAGTTTTACGGGGAAATCAAATTCAGACATAGCGGCATATAGGCAGCTCCTTTTCGTGCTGTCGAAGGCGGATTTAAAGTCGACGAAGAGGTGATGTTTGTCGATTCGTTTTTCACGGGTTTTTCCAAGATTTGGCGCATTGTGAAAATCTGGTCGATAGTAGATTTACCAAGTCAGAAGCCGCAGTGATAAGGTCAAATCAGCCGGTTCACGGTTGGCTTCAATCTTTCACACAATACACTTGAAAGGACCTTATATGCGATATTGAGAAGGCTGATTCCACGATAGTTGGTGCATTTTGCATTATCCCCCTTCTTGTGGACTGGGCAAAGAACACTTAGATTCCAACCGTCGGGCATGCACTCTTCCGCCCATATTTTGCTAAGAAACTGCTGCATGCGCCTTACCAACTCCTCGCCGCCGTACTTGAATAGCTCCGCAGGCAATCCATCAGCGCCCACGGCCTTGTTGTTTTTCAATCTGGTTATTGCTATTCTAACTTCGTCATAATCGGGCGGGGGGACATATATTCCATCATCATCGATTGCGGGATCGGGTTCTTCATCTCTGCGCGGTGAATTGCTGCCTCCATTTAGGAGAGCAGAGAAGTGTTCCCTCCATAATCTAAGCACTCTCTGGACATCAGTTACAAGGTCGCCGTTTTGCCCCGGTCTTAAAACCTTCCGTCTGTCGCCGTATTTTTTGGTAAAATTTTCGGGCGTTATTCCTGGTGGCTAGCAGCTCAAGCTCCTCGCACTCACGCCTTTCTGCTTCTGCTCTTATCTTCCTGAAAAGGCGTCTCGCTTACTTTTTCAACTCACGATAGCGTTCACACACTCCTCTTGTCGCGCTCGCTTTTAACGTAGACCTGTAAGCAGCGTCTTTTCTTTCAGTTGCAATGCGGCATTCTTCATCGTACCTGTTGTTTTTTCGTGGTCGCCGGTAACCAATTTTTTCCTCGGCGGCAGTACGAAGTGCTTTGGAAATATGCTCCCACTGCTCCTGTATTCCTTCAGGATGAGTTGTGCTCTCAGAGAGCAGGTGTGAGAGTCGAGTTGCGAAATCATTGGCAGTCTGTTGTGATTGAAGCTTTTCGAGGTCTAGCTTCCCTTGTGTTTTTTGTTCCTTGGTTTTAGCAGCGTTGAGGCGGGTGCGTATTTTGGCTGCAACGAGATAATAGTCCGAGTCGATGTTAAGTCCTCGGATCGTGCGCACATCTAAAACACTGGAGGCATGCCGTCCGTCTATCACAACGTGATCGATCTGATTGTGAGTATTTCGATCAGGAGACAGCCATGTAGCTTGGTGTATCTTTTTATGCATGAACCTCGTGCTGGACATGACCATGTTTCGAGCACCGGCAAAGTCAGTCAGCCTCAGTCCGTTAGGAGAAGTTTCATTGTGTAGGCTGAACTTTCCGACTGTAGGGCCAAAAACACCTTCTTTGCCCACCCTGGCGTTAAAGTCACCAAGCACGACTTTTATATCGTGACGCGGGTAGCGCTCGTATGTGCGTTCTAATTATTCATAAAAAGTGTCTTTCACCTCATCGTCTTTCTCCTCTATCGGCGCATGGGCGCAGATGAATGATATATTAAAAAATTTTGCTTTTAGTCGGATAGCGGCGAGACGTTCGTCCACAGGTGTGAACGCCAGAACTTGGCGACAAAGTCTCTCTCCCACCACGAATCCGACGCCTAAACTGCCCTTATTCGTATGGCCACTCCAATAGACGTCACATCGACATCTAGACTGCTGTCTTCTCAAAGAAGTTTTATGCTATAGAAAAAACGGATAGACTCAGCAACCAACATAACCTTTATCGAAATGCAGGGGACCTTAAGGCGTCAGAACCGAAAGTGATGAATTGCATAAGTATGCAGGCGCCCTTACGTCATCTCAATGTACATAATAGCTGATTCGTTAACAATATAGGCAGACAAGTTTGCGAAATGGAAATTTAAAGAAAGCGGAAGCTAAAAGAATATATGATCCGACGATACCAGAGCAAAAAGAAGTTGATCAATAGATTATCTCAACAAAATACAGGACCGCAGAATAAGCACGATATCTCGATCAGGAGGAGGTAAGGGAATAATACTCCATTTTAGTTCATATGAAAAGTGAATCATTGAGCGCATTCTTATTGAACATCAATGCCACTGAGTGAACGTGCAGGAAATCCAGTAACAGACTGCTCAACTTGAGATCCACCAAAGCATAATAAGTTAATGGTCTAGAGACCTTGGGCTCAAGCAAATACCTCCAGAGTTTAGCATATTTTTTTACGGTTTCTCAGTCTGGTGGGCATCACGGAGAGTAGTTCGCGATTCAACAAGCTAAGTAAATAACAACACGAGCGCTCCCCTACTCAGTTTTGTGAGAAAGCTCTCAGTTTTGTGAGAAAGGCCGCCAAATTAACTCAACCTCCTGCTCTAAGACCCCTGAATAAATCTTGGATGCGTGTCTAGTTGGGCGACTAAGGGCTATTAAGTATCCGCAGACTTGCTGTCATCACAGAGAATCTTAACATTGCCTACGAACCGTCCTGCTTGTGATCTACTGGTACTAGGACTACATAATCTAACAGCTTTCATAAGCTTAAATGTAACTGACCTCTTAGGTTTATTGCTCATGTATCACTGTATCATGTCTGCTATTCTATTAAACCAAGGAATGCCCTCATTCAGGTGGTTCCTCAGTGCTGGTGGTTCAAAAATATGACTAGACTTTGGACAAAGCAGGCTTTTCCCTCATAAAGGGGAAGGGTCCAAGCAAGCTGCTGTGAGGCGTTGCATTCCAATTAAAAACATTCTCATCCAGCTTTTGTTGGGATAGCCTGAAGAAATATAAAACAGACTGTGAACACTTGACGAAATCAGATACTACTTATCAATGGATGCTATGAGATTTATTCATCGATGTGCTTTAGTTGTGGAGTTTTCAAGAAACTCCTACTCTTTCTGATAATACATACAAATATGAACCTATTGACTTGGACAACTTACAAGCTTATTGCCATATGCAACTTTATCCTACCCACGAGGCTTTCGCCTTTTCGTCCCTTCCCGGTACGTCCTTCCTACCCTCTACAGCAAACCAAACAACATGCGACATGTCTCGGGTGCTGATGTTCTTTGCCGCAGTTTATATTTGTTTGCCTTTGTCATCGATGCTTGTAAAATTGCGGTAGGACAAGAGCGTAAACAATTCGTTTGTTTAATTATGTATGTGTGTGTGTGCTGAATAGTCAACATACACTAGCAAGGCGTGCCACCCCAAAAAAAGGCGTGCAGCAGTGACATAAAGAAATAAAAAAACGAACAACAAAGCACAATATCGGTAAAATTTTGCTGCCAACGAAGCGAAACGTCAAAGTTCGTGCCGGCATGCGATGCTGTGTTGAGTTTGTTATCAACATACAGTGGTGAAGTTTCACTATCAGCGAAATGCAATGTCTAGCTTTGCGCTTATCTATTCGTACAACATATACCGTTAGCAGTGCAAGTAAAATGTTGTAAAACGTGCAACGCCAAACAACGAAACTTTGTTGTAGCCACACAAGATGCAACTTGCCACAGCGAAAGATGGTTGAATGAAAATCAGTTGTGCGGCAGCTTTCAAGCGTTACGGTTATGCGAAGCGCGTAAAGTGTTAGAAAATCGTTGGAAAAACGTTTGAAAAAGTTTTTGCAACGCGGAAAACTAAGAAAGAAATTAAAAAAGTGAAAAATACGCAACGCGATAACATTTTTTGTATCAAAAATTGTGAACGGTATCACGCGAAACTGGTCCGGCAAGCTGACAGCGCTGCAGCAGTGCGTAGTGTTGTGCTTGTGCTTGTACATACATGCAAGTGCAAGTGCGTGTAGTGCAAAAAAATAATTGACCGCGGGTGAGTTGACCAGTTTGGCGCGTTATGGAAATGCGTTGTGTTTGTTTTTGCTTTTATTTTAAATTTATGTTTTTATAATTCAGTCACCTTCATGTGGCAAAGCAAATTTTTTTTGCGAGTTTGCAAGCAGCGAAAGTTTTTGTTTATTGCTCTTTACAAATAATGCACGATGAAATGCTTTTTTGATATTGAAATTAAATTTTCTTAAATTGGCCACTAATTCAATAATATTAGTAAGAATTTCAATTGGATTTTTAAAGTCTCCAAATGTTTAGATTTTTTTAACTATCGAAATAGTTTAAATATTTTTGTCTTCATTTAAAACTTAGCAACACAAAAAATTTTTTAATTTCCAAAATGAAATAAAATTAAGAGAAAGAGCAAAAGAATTAAAAAAAAAAATAAAAAAATTTAGAAAATTTTGTACTATTTTTCCTGCCTTACTCTTGCACTTCCAAATTTAAAATTTGAAAATATCAAAAAATTTTTCAACTATCTACTTTATTCAATCTCAGTTTAATAAATTTTATTTTTTCCGAAATAAATATAAATATAAAAATTGTTTTAAGGAACATTTTTCAATTTTAAGTCAGCTTCTAATAATGGTATTAAAAAATATTTTTGTTAATTTTCTAGACTAAATACTTAACATTTTTTTAAATTTGAATAAATAAAATTAAAAAAAAAATTATAAAAAAAGTGCCTACGCCATATTCATAATAAAGAAAACTCAGTAATGGGGCCGCTTTGTTGAGAGGCCACTGAAAATTGCTAGCGCACATACCAAAATTTAAAAAATTTATAAAATAAAAAGTTGAATCTAATGCATGATGCTGAAAAATTAGAAATGTTTGCCGATGATAACAACGTTAGTAAAAAGTTAAAAAGAAAAGTGCAAATTATTTTGCAAATATATCTAAGCTGATTTTCCAACAATACTATTGAAAGCTTTAAATTTTTAGAAAAATTTTGAGAAATTGTAATACAACTTTAAAATTTTTCTTTAGTAGTAAAAACTAAGAAGACCGAAATTTTCGATGCGTTGAGTTAAAAAATTCAAATTAAACTATGAAATGAATGAATAATAAATTTGGGACTCCGAAATTTTTATGCAAAACTGGCACTTCTTGCTAGTAAAAATTTACTATGCCAAAAATTCAATTTTTTTTTTAATATCAGTTAACGTAAACAAAGTTTTTAAAGAACAATTCCAAATTCACATTCCCAAAAATTATTATTATTTTCAAAAAGTTTGACGATTTGAGAGTATCTAGTATTAATAAAATTTTTAAAATTAATATTATATAAAAATTATTACTTTTTTACATATTAGTCAACGTAAACAAAGTTCATAAAGAAGTGGGTCAAATTCACATTATCGAAAACTTTATTGTTTTCGAAAACTATATGATTTGAAAATATATTTTAAAATTTAAACCAACTCTTTCAATTAATAAAATTTATTAATTTAAGAAATTTGTACATTTTTAGTTGGTAAATATAACATTAAAAAATTTATGATGTTTAAAATTTATTTTTTTTTTAAATATCAGCTTAAGTAAACAAATTTTTGAGCAAGAAGACCAAATTCACAATCTTGAAAAATTTAGAATTTTAGAAAATATAGAGAATTAGTACAATTTTTGGTATTAATATTATATAAAAAGAATTTTAAATTTATATTATTAATTTCAAAAATTATTACTAAAATGTTTGCATTCTTTTTAATAAATATTAAGTAAAAATATTTACGAACGTAAAAATAATTTTGTTTTTAAATATCTGTTTGCGTATACAACGTTTACTGAGCAAAGTTTAAAAAAAGTCTATGATATGAACATATCTAGACTCAAAATAATTTCAAAGTATTTTTAACTTATATTTACATTTCAAAAAATTGTAAACTTTAAAAATCAGTGCATCGTTGTTAACAAATATTTAATAAAAAATCGTGTTTTTTGTGTAAGATAAGCATTTTTAGAGAAAACAGGTCGACAATTCACATAAATAAAAAATTTTATTCAAATTAATGAAAATTTTAAAAATTCAGATTTAGAAAAAGGTAAAAAATTTTGGAATTTTCCTCAACTTACAAAAAATTTTTGAAACTGAAAAAAATTATATATTTCATATAATTTATTTAATTTATTTTAAAATATATAAAAAATGCTAAAAATATAAAATTTTTAACATTTAAAAAAATTTAATTCAACATCAAAAAAAAAAAAATTATTTAAATCACGATTAGAAAACTAAAAACTGGCCTATTTTTTAAGAAGATTTTTGCCGAAATAAATAATTGAAAATTGAAAATTAAATATAAAAATTCGACAGCAATACTAATAATTCAAAACAAAAATTACTTTATCAGGATTTTGAGGGGGATTTCTAAATTTAAAATTTTTTGTTGTATTATTATTTTTTTTTTTTTTATTATCTGTTTTTTTCTTATTATTTGCGTGCTGCTTGAATTTCATTTCCTTTTACTTATTTCTTACGCAAAATTTCTATTGTTGGCCACTCACTTTACGCCAGCATTCGCACTAATTTTAAAACCATAAAAATTTATTTATTATACTGGCGCGAAGGTCATTGAATGGTAGAGTTCATCATACGTGACATTGTGCCACAATTGATTTTGGCAGAGCAGCAGCTACCTATGCAGTTTCAATTAAGCAACAAAAACAGGATATTGAGGCAAAAGTGAAAAAAGGTAAAAAATGGGAAAAAACTTTAAAATTATTTGCATGTTTTGCTCCGATAATGACTTAACAATTTTTCACAGCAAAAGTTGATACTTGTAATTGAGAAGAACTTTAAGTATAAAAAGGGTTTAAGAGTTCCTGAGAAAAAGAAGAGAATTATGCTGCAGCTGGAAAAAATATTAAATTGAATGAATACAGGGTGCGCACAGTTTTTGTATCATCAATAAAGAAACCCTTGTGTTTGTGATTTTAATATTATATATGTATGAATGTGGTGGTCGAAAATATAAAAAAAAATATTTAAAAAAATTCGAAATAATTTTGATTAATAAAAACTTGTTGGCGTGTCAGATTTTTTTTATCTGACTGTTATATAATTAGTGTCAAAGAAAATGAGTTACTAAAAAAACTAAAAAAATTTCGGAAAGAAACTCGTTTGCTTCAAAATTCTAAATGTTATGCCCTAGTGGTAAACCTAAACCAAAAATTTTGTAAAAAAAATATTAAATAAAAAAAATTAAAAATTGATTTGAAAATTAATAAAATTTGATTCATTGATCATCACCAAAGAAAAAAGGTTTGTTATGAAAATTGTTTTCAACAATTTTTTATCATCACCGATAAGTTTCTTTTAATTGGATGGTCAAAATTTTTCCAATAACCGCCAACAGTTACTGTTTTGAATGTAATCCGCTAGTCAAAAAAAAAAACGCAGAAAAGTTTGCGAAAAAAATTTAAAAACTAATTTTTTTTTAATATTTCTTCAAAAAAATTTGTCGTTTGCAAATTTTTTTCCGATAACAAATAAAACCTATAATAACAATATTGAAAAAAACAGAAAAAGTTTTAAGTATACCGTTTCGCTGATTATAAATGAAAAAAGGTTGAACATAAAATTTAGATTTGTTGAACATAAAAAAAAAACAAATTATGTTTCGTTATTAAAAGTTACTTGCTATCAGTTTTTAACGCGCTCATACTTGTTTATTGTAACTCTGCTTTTTATATCAAATAATAAAAAAATATGTTACGTATACGCACAAGTACCGGTGTTTTCAGGTTGTACGGATATAACTGCCTGTAATTGGCTCGCTTTTTGCACCAGCAACTACTTTAAACTAATTAAAAACAAATTACTTTACGCTGTTTATCAAAATTAAAAATTTTTCGTTCAATCAACAAAATTTCGTTTCGTAATAATCAACAAAATTTATTTTTGTAATTTTTTTTATAAATAACAAAATTTTGTTTTTGTTAATTTTCTTCGCATATAAATAAATATGCTTTCGCACTATTTTTTTTATTTGTTTCTTTTTTTTCATAGGTTAGGTTAGGTTGAACTGGCCGGTCCATGATACCAGTTTATTTCATTTTTTCATGGTTATATATAAGGTTATAAATAAATAAATACGTTTTGAACATTTAAAAGGTTTTTTTACAAATTTTTTCATGATAGTTAACAAATTTAAATTTTATTTGTTAATTTTCTTCACATGTAAATAAATATATATGAACATTTTTTTTTTGTTTTTTACAATGTTTTTTTGATTTTCAACCAAAATTTGTGTTAAATTTTTTCTGATAAATATTAAAACTAAGTTTGTTTCTTATATAAATAAATGTGTTTTTTTATTTTTTTTTACAATTTTGAAGATGAGCTTAGTGAAGCTCATTAACTCTTAAAAAAAATCTTAAGTAAAACTGAACACACCATACAAACATTAGAAAGTTAACAAAATTCTTAGTAAAATTTTTTTCTAATAAATAACAAAATTATTTTTTTGTTTGGCATTTTTCGTATATAAATAGGTAGAAAAGATAAATTAGACAAATATGAATATGTGTCGTATTTTTTTTTTATTTTCTTAGCATATAGATATATTTTGGCAAAAACATTTTTTTTTATTGTTTTTCACAATTCAATTTTATTTTAGGAAAAGCAAAAGAAATTGCAATCAAAGTACCAGTTTTTCGTTATGCCATTAAAAACTACAATCTCAATAAACTTGACACCTAAAATTCATTCAAACTCTATAAAAATTCAACAAAACTAACTTATAGCAAAAAAAAAAAAACGCTTTCAAATGCTTGTTCAACATTTCGCGTTAAAAAATCATATTTTCTCATTTTACTTTACACACAATCACCAGCTGGACAATATTTTTTCATGAACCACACATACATACATATATAAATATGTTTTTTTCATTCATATTCCACGAAAATATGTGGCAGGCTGGTCAGGCACATCTTCGACCAAAAGCAGCCAATCAACTCAACTTACATATATAACTAATCGTATATATGTACCTACGTATGTATGTTCATATGTACACATCAATGGTCACTAGCAATAGCAGCCTAACTGCTTTAATGTACGTATGACTTAGGCGGTTATCACATATGGCAACATCTGTTTTTTCTTAAATTTGTGCAGGCAAACTTATATTTTTGTATTATAATTTTTTTTTTTTTAATTTTTTTTTTTATTTTTTTTTTATCAGTAGCTGTATTAGCTTTCACAGCAGCCAACATTTCGCAGATGTCGATTTATTTATATGCGTTTATGAATGCAATCAAAGCTCAAATGAATGAAAATAAATTTGAAAGTGAAAAGGAAAATAAATAAATGTGTTGATACAATTAAACATACATGAATACACTTGCGAGTTTTTATACAAATAACACTTCATATTTTTTTCACAAATTTAATTTTTTTTTTTAATTTTTTGCTTGCATTTTATTTGTGTTTCTATCTACTCGTTTATTTTTAAATTAACTGCGTGCTATGAAATGACGTGAGGTGTATTGAACTTTCTATTATTGATTTAATCTAGTATACATATGAAACTGTCAACTAGCGATTTTATGTTAAAACATAGTTTTCCAGTTATGTAGATACCATCTACATTTTGTGTTTTAAAAGATTTGGAAGTGGAAATTTAACTAATGCAAGTGAATAATGAAAACTAGTGCACTGCGATTAATTGATTGCTCAATATTTTGATTAATCACGTTTTAAATTACTCAATTAATCGACTAATTTTATTTTTTGATAAATAAAAGGAAAGTTTTTCGAAAAACGGGGTTTTGATTAAACAAAAAAAAAATTGGTTGAATAATTGATTTTTTTTAATAATGAGTAAATTTATTTATGAACGTTAGCGCTAAATTGACATTTTTTAATTAATTTATGCTTTATTTTTTTAATAGAAATTTGTATTATTCAAATGACCGATTAATTGAGCAATTGACTATTCAATTACCTCGTGTATTAAATAAAAACATAGCCCCTATAAAAATAATCTACGATAAAATTGTGTGTCTAACTTCTTTTATTGTTTTTTGATTATTTTTTGCAACAAAATGGGCAGCAACCAATGACTGAAATGTGGCTTATTTATAATTGATGATAACTGTTTTATTCAAAACATTGGAAAAGTAAATGGCCAACGTTATATAAAAGTCGAATGGCGCCCGAGCAGGTACAAAGTTGGAGCTCGGAACTCGACATTACTTAATCGGAATGGAAGATCCTTAGCATCCATAGTTTCTAGTCTTCAGCATGCCAAACACTGTTGTTGAAATCTTTTAGATATTTCGTTTGTATACCTAAAAGACGGTTATCTGGATCGACTTCTATCTAGAAAATTGGCATAGGAAACGTTGCATACTTTCCTCCTCCACCTCATTACAGTATCTAGTAAGAAGCCTAACCAGCTATCCAATACTGGCAAAAGTATATTCTAACCTTCTTCATGATAAGAAGCTTAAGTTTATTCCTTACTACTTGCGAAAACTTCCAAGGTGCGTAGACTATTCGTCGAGTCTTGGGACCTTTGGTTCATCTATTTTAATCTACCTAACTTATAACTGAAGGAATTAATATTGTCGGATGTTATAGAGCTCCTCTCTCTTAGTAAATGAAAATACAAAGCATATATTCTATCCTGCAAAGCGGACGTACAGAAAGTGTTTAGTAGTCTGTTTCTTCCCCTTGTTGATCTTTGACTTTTATACTTATGGTAGCCTTATCATATGACCTCGCAGTATTGTTATTTCCCGGCTTTAACTAAGAGAGCTTTTTTTCGATGATTCAAGACAGAGGAGTTACTACCAGTTTCAAGCTCAGCAATAGCTCTTGAAAGTCCACTCTAGTCAAGTGGTTGCCGTCTCATTCACTTCAAACTTTTATTTAAACAACAGATATATACTACTCAAGAGAAAATTAAAATTAATCACCATTGTCTTCAATAACAGACTAGGGAAAACACCACGTCTAGTTGTTGTGACGCAAATTTGAAGAGAAGCTCGGCCTAAATCAAAATGTTTTCTTTCATTATGCAATGAAGGGCTTAGCAACAACAATATACTAGAAAAATATTCGCATTAAAAACTTTTAAGAACGAAGTCTGTGTACAAAAAAAGAGAAAAGAGAGCTAGAGTAAAAAAGTAGCTTTGCGCCTTAAAATATGCAACATATTTTTTTGATCATCCTGTCAATACTTTTTTTTCCTACAAGGATGTATTTATTATTAGTTACGCACACACCGGGAATGTTCATTTGTACAAAAACTGCTAATCAAATAAAGCGTATAAAATATTCGCATACTTTAAGGCGCAACGTTTTCCTTTTTAGAATTTTAAAAGCATACAAAGTTATTGCATACTCTAAGGCTTCTCCTTTTATTCCTCTCTCTGATCTTCCATATTCTTTTGGCAAAGATTTTCTCTGAGAGCACTCCTAGTGAAACTTTCTAGCAAAAAATTTGTAGAATATTTTAACCCATTAACTATCTTCTAAATGCTATTTATTGCGAGAAAGGTATTCTATAAAAGATATTCTATAAAAATCACGACTGAGTATTTTTATTCGATTGGTATTTAGACCCTTTTTCCTTATTCTAAAATCGAAAGAGTTAAAGTCAACACCCATAACGTCGATTGACCTTATGACCACTTCAAATGACCACAAAGACAATTGAAGCTATTACCGTATGAAATGGTCACAACGTCAAATTTCAAATGGTTACAATTTCAAAGGTATTTACATTCAGCACCATCCTGTTTTCTCCGTAATGGTCATAAAGTCAACTATTTTGTTCTGCACCTACCTACACCTACTAATATATTAACGACGCTTACGTTAGTGTTACTTCTTATGGTTTTCGCTATAATTTGTTCAATTGTATGAAAAGATAATTTTTTTCATTCCAAATTTTCGAATACGGTGCTCTTTTTCCAATATTTTCGTCCCACTCCATTAAAAATCGTATAAAAAATTGGCCCAATAAGGTCCTCTCTGAGATAAGTTGAAGCTATTCAACTAAAAATTTCCTAAAAACTTGGAAAAAAATCACCTAATTTTTTATTTCAAAATTTCGCCTGCATTGCTACTTTTCCTAATTCTGGTTTCATTAAAGTGCAGCGGTAAGTATTCCTTTGAAATAAGAAGAACATATTGAACTTATTGGCTGTATGTGGCTTTGGCTCTTTTGCGAAATGGTAATAAGGTAAACGGAAATTTCTTAAAAGGCAGTTACTCTAAATTAAGAAAAGTTATAAAGTCAATTGAACTTATTTGAAGGAGTTATAAGGCCAATCGGCCTTTTTGCCGTTGACCTTATGTCACCCTTCCTTAAAATCACTCAAGAAAAACATTTCAAACTTAAAATGAATAAAGCAAAGAAATTTTACCAAAGAAAGCAGAACGATTTCGGGATTTTACGATATGCGAGAGGAGTTTTTTGTTCTTAGTAGGAGCTATCGCACCCACAAATTTGCTATTGCACAGTGTAATCTGTTCACAATTATAGTCTTCCCTGCTAACTGCATGTTATAAATATTATTTTTACAATAAAATGCTTTCAGAAATTCACCGCAAATGATTGAAAAACTTCGTCAGAATACCGAAATCATTAGAACGACATTTGATTTGCTTAGTGAATCGAGTGACATGTGCGACAAACACGCACACGCAACCTTTACATTTCTTATAAGCTTCTGTGCTCCCTTCCAAACAAACCCCGATTCCAAAACATTGAATACAATGTCAAACCAAAAACTTATTTAACCTCAAAATAAATAATTCACAGCTTTACGGTTTTTGTTTCACACCGCAACTCCCGCTCTCCCACACTTCAAATTCTGCAATTTGTATTATGGCGTCAATTACATTGCATCATAAATATTTAACAAAATTTGTAAATACTTAATTAAGAAAATCTAACCAATTTTAGCCACTTAAGAGCTCTTATGCTTTATGCCAAAGCGAAAAAAAAATCCATAACAAAATAAACAAACGCGCACACACACGCACACAACGTTTACAACCTTGAACTTTTGCAAAAACCACAAAAGGTCGAGTTGTTGTCAACTTTAATTTAACAAACAAAATAACAAGTTGTGCGTACATATTACAAGCAGCCTAGAGTACAAAGAAGAACAAACACGCGAACAAACAGAGCAACAGCTTGAGCTTAGTAAAAGTGATTGCATTTGTTTTTGTGTGTGTAAATGAGTTTATAGTAGTATACTTTAAGGCGCATGAGGATATGTTAAAAACAAAAATCGTTTAAATGTATTTGTGTAGACTTTATTTTGTGCGTGCGTGTGTGTGCGTTTACTACTTAAAGCAGGCATGCACACACGCACACACAGAGAGGACTAAGCATATAAGTATGTATGTGTAGTGAAAATTTTAATTCCAAGTGCTTAAATCTTTCAGTGGCAAGCAAATGTTCCCACAAGTTGAAATTGATGTGAGTTAAATCGTAAGAGTGTATGAGTGCGTATAATATGTATGTACATATGTATTCATATGTGAATGTTTGTATGCATGTATGTACTTATGTGAGCTATAATGATAAGTGAAATCTTTATATATGTATGTGCAATAAAGCTTAAAGGAGCTTAAAAGCAGAGAACCCTTGCAGTCAAACCTCTCAGTTTAGTACTAGATGAGTGCTAATTTTCCATAAAGCGAGACTAGTTCCATTTAGGCAACTGATATTTTCCCACGGCGTTCTCATGCGAAATATCAACTTGCCAGCCAAAGGTTTCTGTTCTCAAAGTCGAAGCTTTTGCGGAACAGAAGAAGCATAGGTCCAGGACTTGACTAACAAATACTGCACTCATTTTATAAGTGGACGTCGAGATGCTGTTGATGGAATCGTCAGTGAATTATAACTGAGCTGCGGTGAGCAGCAAAGTCGTTATTAGAAACGGCTGGCGGCGGTATGAAGTACCGCTGATCGGGTTGAGCTGTCAGAGTGATGAATAAATTCGACCGTACGACAACAACGACATTAACAAAATTACAACAACTACCTTCGAGGAATAAATGAGTGTTGACCACTTGTTGTACCATTTGCTTTGAGTGTACGCCCTGCTGAAGCCAATACAGTTCAAAGAATGGTGTGCTTATTTTTCATGTTCTTCGAATGAGACCGATCTCTTTTTTCTTGTGAGCTAAATTCAGCCAAACCGATGTTGTTGTGAGCCGAAGGGAGCCATTGATAGGCTTCATAGCCTTAGAGCGCAAACAGCAGAGAGTCTAAACAAATTTAGAAAGAAATTTTTGGGTATGTGTAGTGTGGATTGAAACTCTTCACTGTCGGTCTTTTGTTGCCATCTTTTATAACTAACTAATTGAGCAGCTTTGTGTTGAAATAACAATTCTTGGTCAGATAAAACCCGATTAAGTGAGTGGTATCGGCATGAATATATTCTCAGACCCAAGTTTTTCTGTAATAACATCCCCCGTTCAGAAAGTTTCATAGTTGTATACTTTGGGTATTGTTTACATGGGATCGTGCAATGTTTTTAGGCGAAAACGTTGAGCATGTTGGGTATTTGACTAGTATCCAAAATTACTGGTGCTGTTCGCTTCCCTTGCATTTCAATGGAACCCACTTGATTTGTAGCATTCCTCCCATAAAGATTCTAGCAGCTACGCTCCTTCATAGTATTTTGCTTCGATAAGGTGTTGAATCGAACCCTATGCCATAGAAGTGGTTTTGCTGCCTTTGCCGGAAATGAAAATATTAATTGTTTTAAGCTGACTTGAGGTTCAGAAAAGAAGGATGGATGCATGCATCGAACAGCGTGCTCTGGGCTAGACCACAGCATTCGTCGATAACGTAATTGTTTTCACTGATGCGGCTAGGTGATGTTGAATACTTGGCTGGTGAACCGTTGGCTTGTGGATGGTGAAATGACCGTTGAATGATTGGGGTCAAAATTACCAGTATTTCCAGTTCAACTGAAAAAATATATACATATGTATATATACAAAAGGTGCAATAGCCTCCCATACAATTTATTTTGCGCTTCTCTTCCAATTTTCGTCGTGCTTCCTACCAATTGGCGGGACGGGGCGTACATGTTTTACGCCAACCACAACAGCGTCTGCAAGGTATATGAATTTTCACTGAGAAGTTTTTCTTGGCAGAAAAAAAAGTTTATAAATTTTTGTTGTTGCTTTGCACGGGAGTTGAGCCCATGATCTTCGACAGAGTTGTGGCCACTCCAAGTCCCTTCACCAATTTAGTGTAGGGTTTGTATAGATTAGTGGGAGCTGGTGTATCAGAACAAATATTTGAGATACAAGCCTCCCTTGTGGAAACGCGGGAACTTCCTTGACGTTGTAACCATCTGAAGTTTTGCTTTATGGCTATTTCAAACGGTACTTCAATTGAATTGTGAGCCATTAGTAGTGGTCGTACGATCAATTGACTTTATGGCCAAATTGTAATTAATGTATGCTGTTTCACTCCAGTTCCATACTAACTTAAATTAATGCGAGGACAAATTGGAATGTTGTTTACTGGTTTGCGTCTAGGGACACACCCATTTATACACATATTTGACGCACATCTACATACTCAGCTAACTTTAATACTACGTAATGCGCTTGAGTTGGCTGTTTTTGCCAAAAACTTTGCACTTTTGTTATGCGAAAAGCAATTTAAGTCCGATATGACTAAATTATTTTCTTACTAAATCGTGAAATGGAGACAAGTTTTCTATGCGATTGTTGTTTTTTCCTTTTTTTAATTTTTCTTTGTGGCACTCTTGCCATATTTGAGCACATGTGTGTTAGCGGAAGTGCCAAGTTTGTTTGTAGTTGTTATATTCGCTTGTAGGTGGTTAAGTTTGGAAAGTTTTAGAAGTCCAAAAGTGGAAACAATGAGATTTTACTGAACAAAAATATTTGTTTTAAAACATTCAAACTAATTTTGCGGAAATTATATAATGTACATACACACCCATGAGGTCACACATGGAAATTTAGAGATTGAACTTGCAAAAATTTAATTAAATACCAAGTTATTAAATACCAAGTTTAAGATACGCTGGCCATATTCTCTGATAGCCATGCGGCGTTTCAAGCTCTCAATCCAGCAAAGAGCAAAGAAGCAAGTCCTATTGGTCAATGTAGTTCTTAAGCTTCTGAAGGTTGGGAGAGTGTTGCGGACGTGGACAGTCCTTTGTTAAAAATCAATCCGGTATGTCCCACTGCCCCAGTAATGGCTTTTTTCATTCCTGGAACCTTTGAGTCTGTAGATTTTAGTCGCAACATACTACAGGCACACCTCCCTATAAAATATGTTAAGCCTCTTAAGCTTCCTAGCCGTCATGTTATGTAGAGGCATGGGTGCTGACAACATCAGATGAGACGGCCTTGGGAGTGTTCGAGAGGAAAGCACTTCGAAAGATTTATGGGGCACAGTTTAACGAACCTAGACAAAGCTGCTGCGTTGATGTGTGAATGTATGGAGATATTCCTGCCCAGTAGGGATTATTATAGGAACCAGCCTATGAAAACGGGGAAACGTTAGACACCGTATATAGCAGTATAAAGAACCATCACACTATTGTATAAATTCACCCCAGATCCAACGTCTGTTTGTTTGCTTATTTTAAAAATTGTGTAGCAAGCACAATCAAACGGTGTGCTATTTTCCTACACCCACAATTATCGCAGATGTGATTTTCCACATTTGGTTCACACGTTATTACTTAAGGTTATGCATTGCACTTTTAATACTAGTAGTCATGAATCTATGAAGATAGCTTTCTGAGTTCTGCCGATCATATATTTGACTGTGTATATATTGATTAAACTCATTCGATCTATTCGTTCCTACTCGGGCGCCAACACTTACATTATCTGTTCTTCAAGTCGGTTTTCCGAGGTAGCAGCGTCAATTACTTGAAAGGAAAGCTGGCGATTACCATTTGTCAAATGCTCAGATTCGCAAGCATAACGCAGTATCCCGAAGCTATGCCACCTACGAGGATATTTAGATACCAGCACTTTCCGACACCGCTTAACGCCGGGCGGTTGCAGATGAGATTCTCTTCGCTTTGCCACCTCCTTTTCGTCGCCTTTGTCGATGAAGTAGTAGAAGAAGTATTTACTAGAGTAGTGGGCTACTAAACTTTTTCACGGGAGGGACTTGCGAACGTATGTTATCAAAAATTTGCGGCCGGATTTTATACGGAATTGATACTAGTCTGTACTTGAATAATTGGGGTTTGATAGTCAAATATTTATGGCTAAGCTCTTGTCGAAAGTAAATCGAATTGTCACGGCTGTGAGCAGTCCTTTGTCGAATAAAAATTTGCTATGCCTCCAATGAATCAATTTTAAGATCTTGAAGCTTGAGGTCTGTGATACAACATTAAGGCAATGATGCTTGGTTTAAAATTTATGAATCAAGGAAGCTGTCCATTTTACCGCTTTCCGAAAACCCTATCCCATATTGTTTATTCAAATTTCATCTCTACTGCAGTTGCTGTAAAATGGCTAGCAAGTATAAATAAAAAAGCAGCTCCGAATGCATAAAGTCGCCGGTCAACGGAAACGGAAAACTTCCAAAGGCAGTCTGTGCCATACAAACTTGAGCTCATACGACAAAGGGTGTAGGTATGTATGTATGTATCGATGTGTGTGCGACATAAAACGACATGAATTCCATAAACATAATTGCATATGTATGCATAAACGAAACAAAAAGAAATGAGGAATATGGGTGAAAAGAAAATGTGAAAAAAATCAAAAACAAAATAGAGCACAAAATCAAGCACAGCCAAGCAGGTGCTCCAAACAAAGCCAGAGACAGTCATGTAAGCGCAAACTGACTTAACAACTATCCTCCATAAATGTATTTGTGTGTGTGTGTGTGTGTCTGTATGCAATCATCTTGCCCCGTTTTGCGTTCATTCATTTATCAACATTTTCTGCTGCTATGAACACAAAATTCATTGCTCCAGAATGTCAAAAAAAGTAAAATGGACCATTTAAATTAAGCGAAAGT